>NW_012105209.1:1322947-1323258 GCF_000951045.1 Mandrillus leucophaeus | reverse complement strand
TACTTTGGCAACAACCTAATACATTTATCAAAATTTCCTGCATTATTTTTATGGCAAAAAGCAGTTAATAAATACATTTGAAATTGTTGATACTATCAACTGACCCTCTCTGTCTATGTTAATATTTCAAAGTGAAGAAACACAGTGTATTCAGTAAGCTCAGAAAAAATTCTGCTACGTAAAAAAACCTCTTAATTGTAATTTTTTAAATTGAAATGTGTAAACATAGTGGTTCAAATATTTTCACAGGTATTTTCTTGCTTTATTTCAGAGCAATTTTCCGAATTAGTTTTTTTTTTTTTTTTTTTTTT
>NW_012105209.1:1320766-1322682 GCF_000951045.1 Mandrillus leucophaeus | reverse complement strand
AGACGGGGTTTCACCGTGTTAGCCAGGATGGTCTCGATCTTCTGACCTCGTGATCCGCCCGTCTCGGCCTCCCAAAGTGCTGGGATTACAGGCTTGAGCCACCGCGCCCGGCCCCGAATTAGTTTTTTTAAAGGACAAAACACATCAAATGGGTTGTCTGTATTTATGACTCTTTTGAATATTTTACTCAGCATAGATACTCTAAAATAATAGATCTCAGCTTCATTCTAGTTGTGTAGAATATAAAGGAGTCTTTCCAAAAGTTGACGTACCCAAAGCCTACCTATAGAATTGAACTCTTATTATTTAATTTTCTTTTTATAAGAACACATTTTATTGCCTATTTGCAAATCTAGTTATAATAATTTGAAGTGGCTAAGAGCTTCAAATATTGAACTTTTGTGACATTCTATTTGTTGAATATTTTACAGATTTCTCATTGATTTCTAACAAAATAAACTAACATATTGAATTAATTAATCACCCCAATCCTATACCATTGTAGAACACCTAGACTGATTTACAAAATGGTCATTTAAAGGTTCAGAATTTCTAAAATCCTATTGATTAAGGACAGTAAGGAAAAGTACTTTTTAAAATGTATATTCAGTTTCTTGATGATCATCAAAATTTTGTAGTTGTTTTGGTATATGTAAAATTTATCAGCTATAGCATCTATTTAGTTGGATAGGACATCAGAACTTGTTTGGATGTAATATTGAATTAGGTATATTTTACAAAGACTTTGAAGTGTATTTCTGTCACATAGGTTTGTTAATTTAGACAAAACATTGGATCTACCATGATGCTGTATTCCACCAATATTTATATTTGCATTATACTATTTAAAGTATTTTTATCTTCGATATTGATAATTTTAACTTAATTTACAATAGCACTTACTGGCATAAAAATAGAAATATAGACCAATGGAACAGAATAGAGAACCTAGTAATAATCCACATATCTATAGCCAAATTATTTTTGATAAAAGCATCAAGAACATACACTGGAGAAATGACAGCCTTTTCAAAAAATGGCACTTGGAAGACTGTATATTTATATGTGTAAGAAGGAAACTAGATCCCAATGGCTTACCTTAGACAAAACTCAATTCAAAATAGATGAAAGATCAAAATGTAAGACCCAAAACTATAAATCTCCTAGAAGTAAACACAGGGGAAATTCCTTAGGACCTTGGTCTGGGAAGAGATTTTATGAATAAGACCTCAAAAGCACAGGCAACAAAAATAAAAATAAACCAATGGGATTATATCAAACACAAAGCTTCTGCAGAGCAAAGGAAACAATCAACAGAGTGAAAAGAAAACCTACATAATGGAAGAAAATATTTGCAAACCATTCACCTGACAGGGATTAATATCCAGAATATACAGGAAGTTCAAACATCTCAACAGCAAAAAATAAGACAGTCAAATTGAAAAACTGACCAATGATCTGAGCAAACATTTCTCAAAAGAATACATGCCAGTGGCCAAGAAATATATGAAAAAGTGCTATCATCACTAATCATCAGGAAAATGCAAATCGAAAACAAAATGACGTGTCATCTTACTCCAGTTAAGGATGGCTATTGTTTAAAAAGATAACAAATACTGGAGAGGATGTAAAGAATGGAGAACTTTTATACACTGTTGGTGGGAATGTAAAATAGTATAACCATTATGAAGAACACTGTGGAGGTTTCTCAAAAACCTACAAATAGATTTACTGTATTATCTGGCAATCTCACTAATGGACATGTATCCAAAGGAAAGAAAATCGGTATGTTGAAGAGACATCTGCACACCCACGTTTACTGCAGCACCATTCAAACAGCCAAGGTACAGAATCAATCTAGGTTTCTAACAACAGATGAATGGATAAAGAAAATTTAGTGTATTTATACAATGGAA
>NW_012105209.1:1314207-1319424 GCF_000951045.1 Mandrillus leucophaeus | reverse complement strand
TTAAACTTCATACTGATACTTTTTCAGCAGAATTATATCTTCTCATAGCCGTATGTCAGGGATTTTGCTGCAGTCTCCATGGTGGACAGTAAATTTCAATGTGTTTGAATTTTATACCTTTATTGTCAGATTCCTTGAGAAAATGAAATTGGGCTTATTTCTAAATGAAGTTTTAATTCAAATAAAATTTTAGTTTATTCCTGCCATCAGAGTTGCCTGTAAAATAAAAAGTTATTTAAAATATTAAGATATATAGTTAAATATTTAAAGTAAAATGCAATATATGGCAAGGACACATATAGCCAAAAATGTTTAGACTATTCTTTCTACACAGTCTAAATATGGAATCTCTTTTTCCTTCTCATATTTCACTTATAAATAACTGACAACTTACTGCAGTGTTCACTAAAAGAGCCATCTGGTAGCTTTGCAATATTGCACAGGACATGGCACAACTGATTATTAATGAAGTAACTGGCAGGTGCACCAGCATTGAATATCCTTTCCACTACTGCCAGAAACTAGATGGAGTCAGCTATTCCTAGCTATTCCTGCTTGAGGATAATTTGCTTCATTCAGTAGGACTCTCTATTTATCCTCCAATTGAAGTATTGGTTATGTTGTATCTGTTACAGTTGTCTAACGCATCTTTGATATTTCAAACATGTTGAAGATATAATTTTCTTAATTACAGGTTTCTGAAAGTAAAGAGACCAAACAAATCCCAATTTATGTTCACGTTTGATAACAATCATTTATTTAAAGGAAAATTCCAGGACAATTATTGAGTGGCATGGGATGCTGGGACAACAGGTATTAATTGAATCTGTCCCTGGCAAATTAGGATGTATGGTTGTTCTAAATGTAAACATCAATATAAATACTCCCTCTCTCTTACGTTCTAGTGACAATAAGGAGTATATAAAAAATAAATCCACAAGTGCACTGTATACACATTAATATTAATTCATCAGTTTGTTCATTTGTTCAAAATTCACAAGGCATGATGATATAGCTATATGGATATTAATGAGATATTATTCTTGTGGTTTTTAAAAAATATATTCACAAATTATTCATTGCTCTTCTTTTCAACTGGTAGAGTCTAATCTTCCTCCACTTGAGTTTGGTCTATACTTGATAACTCATTTCTAACAAATAAAGTATGACAGAATTGATGATATATGACTTCTGGGACTTGGTAATAAAAGCACTTTAGCTTCCTTCTTGCTCTCTCCCTCTTGGGTCACTCATTCTGAGGGAAGCCAGCCACCATGTTGAAGAACACTCAAGCAGCTTAACAAGTAACTGAGCACTATCCCTAACAGCCAATGAGGAACTGGAACCTCCTTTCCGTAGCCATGTACATGAGCCAAGTTGAAGACGGATCCTGATGACTGCAGCTGTGGTCAAATTTTGACTACAACATTCATAACAACCAAGTCAAAGCATATAGCTAAACTACTCCCTAATTCCTGATCAATAGATGTTTATTGCCTTAAGATACTAAATTTTAGGGTGATTTATTATACAGCAATAACTAACTAATAATGTTTTCAACTTAGATGAACTTAAAAGCTGGTAGGAGCACTTGTATATAAACATAAATGACTAAAATGTAACACAACATGTAAACAAAAGCTGCAACTTTAGAGAAAACAGGGAAATTTATTATCAGTAGCAGATCAGGGAAGGCATTATGGAAAAAGTTTGAGTTGAAGTTGAAGAAAGTTAGGATGTTGAGAGGAAGAAATATCAGTAGGGATTATTATTGGTGATACAAAGATCTAAGCAAAGTCAGAAGCAGGAAAGTGTAGGACTAGAGTTAGGCAATTATGACATTTTACTTTGATTGCTATTTAGAATATATGTAGTAAAAGATAACATTATTGATAGAGGTAGAAGTCAGCTTCTATAAAGCTATGACTGTGAAGACATTCGATTATTATTTAATCTTCATTTTATACATTTCAGGGAGTAATCATTACAGATACAGCAGTTTGTGCAAAATAAGTTCTTGATCTTAAAGTTACTTAACTCCAAATCTCTAATTTCTTAAGTGTTTTCCCGACAGCCTTTATCAGCTTAGCACAGTTTAGCAGGCTGTAGCAGCATTAGGAATTATTAATCTTGTGGAGTAACCTCAGATGTGAATCTCAGACTTAGTACATCTGTCCGTCGGAGTAGCATATATCAAAAGACATATTTCCCAGGAAGAAATAGCATTACTTGGGTGCTAATCAGGAAATATAAATATATAACATCTAAGAAAAAATAGGCCAAATCATCTTGACACAAAGAAACACATATTACCAGGGAGGGGAGCAAATAAAAAATAACATTTATATAAAACCTATTATGTACCAGACAATGTCTAGGTACTGGTATCAGGAGATTAAAAAAAAATCTTTAAAATTATTGAGAGTAAGGCATTTAATCAAAAATAACTATTAATGAAATGTATAGGTATTCTGAGAAGTACAATATAGAGGCTAATCAAATTAATTTTGAAAAGAATAATCAAATTAAGCTGGCTCACCCAGCCTAGTCCATGGTAGCCATAACCAACATCAGCGCACACTGCTTGAGATCCAGATAATTGTCTTGCCACTGCTACCGCCATCACCCACAACATGCTGGCTGTCCAGAGGCCTGAAAACCAACATAGTCACCCAGTCTACTACTGCCACTGCCAGTATCTGAGCAAGCCACCTGGAAGTCCAAGAATTGGCCTACCAATAACTGTCAACACTGCTGCCAGTGTAAATCCCCCTGGGACACAAAAATAGTCACTCTCAGCTCACCACTGCCCCCACTCGAGCTGAAAGACTGGAATACCTAGCACTCTAGTCACCAGCACAGCTTCACGACAGCCTCCAATAATAACTGTACCCTAAACCATTGAGAAAAATCACAGAACCATTAATGCATTTTACAGTCAAATAAACCATACAGAGACTACACTATTGCATACATCTAGAATCAAAGCCAAATTCCCCTACCCAATGAAAACCACAGATATATCTTCAGAAAAAGTCCTACCGTATGGCAATATGTTCAAAAATAGGAAGAAGAGATTGTTTACACAAGATGTGCAGATATCAACATAAGGAAATAGGAAACATGATAAAATAAGGAAATATGACACCTTCAAAGGAACACAATAATTCTTCAGCAATAGATCTTAGTCAAATAGAAATTTTTGAAATCCCAAGTAAATAATTCAAAATATTGATTTTTAAAGAAGCTCAGTGAAATAGAATTCTGAACACAATAAAAGCAAATCAGAAAACAATTCTGGATATTAATGAGAAATTTACCAAAAAGATAGTTTTTTTTAAGAAAGAATTAAATAGAAAATATGGAACAGAACAATTTATTAAACAAAATACGAACTATGTTTGAGAGCTTCAACAATAGACTAGCAGAAGAATCTCAGAATTTGAAGTAGAAGAAAGAATCTCGGAATTTGAAGACAGGCCTTTTGGAATAATTCAGTCAGACAAAAATATAGAAAAAAATGGCTAAAAGAGAATTAGCAAAGACTTTGTGACATTTAGGACAACATAAAGTGATCAAATATGCAAATTATTGATATTCACAAGGGTGAAGAGAAAAGAGGATTTGAAAAATCTATTTAATGAAATAATAGATGAAAACTCTTCAAGTCTAGCACAAATTACAGACTTTCAGATACAGGAGTCTCAGGGATCCCCAGGTAGATTGTGTTAGTCTATTTGCATTGCTATAAAGGAATGCCTGAGACTGGGTAATTTATAAAGAAAAAATGTTTATTTTTGGCTTATAGTTCTGCAGGCTGTACAGAATGCATGGCTCTGGCATGTTCTCTTGATGGTGGCTTCCCATCATGGCAGAAGGCATTGGAGAAGCCAGTGTATCATGTGATGAGAGCGGGAGCATGAAAGATAAAGGGAGTCAGTGCCACACTCTTTGAAACAACCAAATTTTGTGTGAATTCAGAGCAAGAATTACTCACTACTCCATGAGGTCAGCACCAAGCCATTCATGAGGGACATGCCTCTATGATCTGAACATCTCCCACTAGGCTCACAACCAGTATTGGAAGTCGCATTTCAACATGAGATTTGGAGGGAAGGGAGAAAACATCCAAACCATGTCACAAATACGATGGAAAACGAGTTTCTCTGTGGCATATTATAGTCAGACCACCTAAAGGCAAAGCTAAAGAATGAATTCTAAAAACAGCAAGAGAAAAGCATCTGCTCACCAATAAAGAAAACCACATTAGACTAACAGTGGATTTCTCAGCAGAAAACTTACAGGTAGGAAGTGGTATATTCTAAGTGCTAAAATGAGAAAGAAAACCTCTCATTAAACAATACTATAGCAAACAAAAATATCCTTCGTAAATGAAGGAGAAATAAAGTCTATCCTAGAAAAGCAAATACTGAGAAAATGTATTACCACTTGACTGGCCCTACAAGAAACTCAACAGAGCCCCAAACTTAAAAGCAAAAGAATTATATTTACCAGTATAAAACACCCAAAGTATAAAACTTGCTGGTAAAGCAGTCACATGAAGGAGGAAAAGAAGGGACTCAAATGGTACCAGTATAGAAATCCACCAAACCACAATGACAAACAGTAAGAGAAAAAGAAAGAACAAATAATATGTAAAACCAACAGAAAATAGCGAACAATATGACAGAGCAAAACCAACATATCAATAATAAACTTGAACATAAACATATTTAATGCCCTGCTTAAAATATATAAGTTGACTGAATGGATTAAAAAAATCCAATTATATGCCGCTTCTAATAAAATTATATTATCAGTAAATATAAATATAGACTGAAAATAAAGGGATAGAAAAAAATTTTTGTGTAAAAGCAAACCTAAATCAAGTAGTAGTAGCTAAATTTGCATCAGATAAAACAGACTTTAAGTTAAAACAGTAAACAATAAAAGACAATGCTATTATATAATTATAAAGAGAAATCCAGAAATAGGATTGATCAATTCTAAATATATATGCAACCAACACGGAAACACCCAGATTCATAAAAAATATTACTAGATATAAAGAGAGAATGATAGATTGAATGCAATAACAGTGGGAAATCCTGCTCTCAGTATTAGATAGATTAACTAGATAGAAATTCACCAAAGAAACATTGGATTTAAACTGGACTTAAGACCAAATGGACTTAACAGACCTTTACAGAGCATTCT
>NW_012105209.1:1306441-1314157 GCF_000951045.1 Mandrillus leucophaeus | reverse complement strand
CCAGGTAGATTGTGTTAGTCTATTTGCATTGCTATAAAGGAATGCCTGAGACTGGGTAATTTATAAAGAAAAAATGTTTATTTTTGGCTTATAGTTCTGCAGGCTGTACAGAATGCATGGCTCTGGCATGTTCTCTTGATGGTGGCTTCCCATCATGGCAGAAGGCATTGGAGAAGCCAGTGTATCATGTGATGAGAGCGGGAGCATGAAAGATAAAGGGAGTCAGTGCCACACTCTTTGAAACAACCGAATTTTGTGTGAATTCAGAGCAAGAATTACTCACTACTCCATGAGGTCAGCACCAAGCCATTCATGAGGGACATGCCTCTATGATCTGAACATCTCCCACTAGGCTCACAACCAGTATTGGAAGTCGCATTTCAACATGAGATTTGGAGGGAAGGGAGAAAACATCCAAACCATGTCACAAATACGATGGAAAACGAGTTTCTCTGTGGCATATTATAGTCAGACCACCTAAAGGCAAAGCTAAAGAATGAATTCTAAAAACAGCAAGAGAAAAGCATCTGCTCACCAATAAAGAAAACCACATTAGACTAACAGTGGATTTCTCAGCAGAAAACTTACAGGTAGGAAGTGGTATATTCTAAGTGCTAAAATGAGAAAGAAAACCTCTCATTAAACAATACTATAGCAAACAAAAATATCCTTCGTAAATGAAGGAGAAATAAAGTCTATCCTAGAAAAGCAAATACTGAGAAAATGTATTACCACTTGACTGGCCCTACAAGAAACTCAACAGAGCCCCAAACTTAAAAGCAAAAGAATTATATTTACCAGTATAAAACACCCAAAGTATAAAACTTGCTGGTAAAGCAGTCACATGAAGGAGGAAAAGAAGGGACTCAAATGGTACCAGTATAGAAATCCACCAAACCACAATGACAAACAGTAAGAGAAAAAGAAAGAACAAATAATATGTAAAACCAACAGAAAATAGCGAACAATATGACAGAGCAAAACCAACATATCAATAATAAACTTGAACATAAACATATTTAATGCCCTGCTTAAAATATATAAGTTGACTGAATGGATTAAAAAAATCCAATTATATGCCGCTTCTAATAAAATTATATTATCAGTAAATATAAATATAGACTGAAAATAAAGGGATAGAAAAAAATTTTTGTGTAAAAGCAAACCTAAATCAAGTAGTAGTAGCTAAATTTGCATCAGATAAAACAGACTTTAAGTTAAAACAGTAAACAATAAAAGACAATGCTATTATATAATTATAAAGAGAAATCCAGAAATAGGATTGATCAATTCTAAATATATATGCAACCAACACGGAAACACCCAGATTCATAAAAAATATTACTAGATATAAAGAGAGAATGATAGATTGAATGCAATAACAGTGGGAAATCCTGCTCTCAGTATTAGATAGATTAACTAGATAGAAATTCACCAAAGAAACATTGGATTTAAACTGGACTTAAGACCAAATGGACTTAACAGACCTTTACAGAGCATTCTATTTCACAACTGTAGAATATGCATACTTTTCATAAGCACTTGGATCATTCTCCAGGATAGACCATATATTAGGCTACATGAAAATCAGGTGTCATAAAATTTTAAAAAATGGAAATGATGTCAAGTATCTTGTCAGGCTGAGGAAATAAAGATAGAAATCAATACTAAGAGGAACATTGGACAATATACAAATACATGAAAATGAAACAGTATGCTTCCTAATGAACATAAGGTCAATGAAGAAATTAAGAAGAAAATCAAAAAGTTTCTTGAAACAAATGAAAATGAAAAGGCAACATACCAAAACCTCTGGGATGGAACAAAAACAATGCAAAAAGGAAAGTTTGCTGCATTAAATGCCTACATCAAAAAAGTAGAAGGATTATAAATTAACAACTGAATTTTGCACCTCAAAGAATTAGAAAAGCAAGAACAAACCAAACCCCAAATAAGCAGAAGAAAAGAAGTAACACAGATCAGAGTATAATTAAATGAGAGGCCAAAAACAATATAAAAGATCAACAAAATAAAAAGTTGGTTATTCAAAAAGACCAACAAAATTCATAATCCACTAGCTAAACTAAGAAGAGAGAAGGTCCAATAAATACGATCAGAAATGAAAAAGGAGATGTTACAACTAATACTACAGAAATACAAAAGATTAACAGATTATTATGAACAATGCTATGCTCACAAACCAGAAAACCGAGGGGAAATGGAGAAATTCCTGGAAAAACACAACCTCCCAAGATTCAATTTGGAAGAAATTGATCTCCTGAACAAACCCATAATGAGTAGTAAGATTGAGTCAGTAATAAAAATCCTTCTAACAAAGAAAATCCCCAGACTGGATGTATTCCCAGCTGAATTCTAACAAATGTACAAAGAAGAACTAATACCAATTCTCCTGAAAATATCTTTAAAAATCAAAGAGGAGAAATTTTTTCCTAACTCATTCAACAAGGCTAGCATGACTGTGATACCTTGATACCAAAACCAGACAAAGATACAACAAAACAATCCAGAAAACTGTAGATCAATATCATGATAAACAAATGCAAAAATCTTTAACAAAATAATAGCAAATTGAATGAACTTCACATCAAAAAGATAGTATACTATCATCAAGTGTGATTTATACCAGGGATACAAGATGGTTCACCATATGCAAATAAATATATGTGATGCATCACATCAACAGAATAAAGGACAAAAGCCATATGATCTTCTCAAAAGATGAAGAAAAAGTGTTTGATAAAATTGCTTTCTTCATAATAAACTAGGAATAGAAGGAGGATACCTCAACATAACAAACGTTGTATATATAAACCCACAGCTAATATCATAATGAATGGGGAAAAGTTGAAAGTCTTTTCTCTCAGAACTAGAACAAGACAAATATGCTCACTTTCACCTCTCCTGTTTCAACATAATACTGGAATTTCTAGCCAGAGAATTAAGTCAAAAGAAAGAAAGAAAAGAGTTCCAAACAGGAAAAGAGGAAGTCAGATTGTTCCTCTGATGATACGATCTTATATTTAGAAAAATTCCACAAAGAGACTCTCAGTTTCGACACATGAATTCAGTAAGTTTGTATGATACAAAATCAAAGTACAAAAATTCAGTAGCATTTCTATACGTCAGTAATGATCTAGCCAAAAAAAATTTGCATGTCATTTACAATAGCTACAAAAATAAAATACATAGGAATAAATTTACTCAAGAGGTGAAAGACTTCTACAAGGAAAACTACAAAACATTCACTGAAAAAACTGATGATGGCTCAAATAGAAAAACATTTCATTCTCATGAATTAGAAGAATTATTATCATTATAATGACCATATTGTCGTAAGCAATCTGAAGATTCAGTGCAACTCCTATCAAAATACAAATGTGATTCTTCACACAATTAGAAAAATAATCCTAAAAATCATGTTAAACCAAATAAAGTCATAGTAACCAAAGAAATCCTGAGCAAAAAGAACAAAACTGAAGGCATTACATTATTTGACTTCAAAACATATTCTAAGGCTATTGCATCTAAAACAGCATTGTATTGTTATAAAAATAGACATATAGACCAATGGAACAGAATAGAGAACCCAGAAATAATGCCACATATTTACAGGCACCTGATCTTTGACAAAGCCAACAAGAAATTCTACTGGGTAAAGGACACCCTCTTGCATAAATGGTAGTGGAAAATTGTTTAGCCATATGCAGAAGAATGAAACTGGACCCCTATCTCTCACCATATACAAAAATCAAGTGAAAATGGATTAAATGCTTAAATGTAACACCAGAAGATATAAAAGTACTAGAAGAAACTCTAAAGAAAATTCCCCCAGATATGATCCAGACAAAGAATTTATGACTAAGACCTCAAAAGCACAAGCAACAAAAGCAAAAATAAACCAATGGGATTTAACTTAAAAGCTTTTGCACAGTCAAAGAAATAAACAAAAGACTGAAGAGACAACCTGTTGAATAGGAGAAAATACTTGCAAACTATTTATCCAACAGGAGGCCAATATCCAGAATATACAAGGAACACAAACAATTGAACAGGAAATTAACAATTACATCAAGAAAGTGGGCAAAGGACATGAATAGACATTTCTCAAAAGAAGACATACAAATGGCTAATAGGTATATGAAGAAATGTTTAACATCTTTAATCTGCAGAAAAATTCAAAAGAAAAACACAATAAGGTATCATGTAACTTCAATCAGAATGGCTGCTATTAAAAAACCAAACATAACCGGAAGTGATGATGCTCAGGTAAGGGAGTTCTTATACACTCTTGGTGAGAATGTAAAATGTTACATCCACTATGAAAAACAGTATGGAGATTTTACAACAAACTAAACACAGAATTACCACTCAATATAACAGTCCCACTACTTGCTACCCAAAGGAAAATAAACAATATATCACTTAGATATCTATACTCTCATGTATATGGCAGCACTATTCACAATAGCAAAGATATGAAATCTAAGAATCCACCAGTGGATGAATGTATAGTAAGTATGCACAATGGAATACTATTTGGCTGTAAGAAGAATGAAATCATGTCATTTGCAGCAACATGGATGGAACTGGAGGTCACTATATTGAGTGAAATAAATGAGGCACAAAAAGACAAATACAGGAAATTCTCATACTTATGTAAGGTAGCTAAAACATTTGATCACGTGGAGGAAGGGAGTGAAAAGATAGATAAGACTGGGAAGGGTGAGTAGGGAGAGAGGGAGGAGGGAGTGAAGTGGGTTAAAGGGTACTAACATACAGTTAGAAGGAATCAATTCAATGTCTGATTGCAGATTAAGGTTACTATAGTTGACAAAAATTTATCGTACTCTGATGATGGAACCCTAAATACTCTGACTTGATCACTACACATTATATACATGTGACAAAATTTCACATGTATCCCATAACTTTGTACAGTTATTAATTTATAAAAATAAATTATTTCCATCACATTGCAAAGCTGAAAATATATAATGCACTCTATCTGACAGATATAAAACACTAAACCTAACAACAAATTTCAATTTATTTTTAAGTGAACAATGAAACATTTACGGAAACTGACCATCTGCTAAGACATAAAAATAATAATGCAATTCAGAGTTTCTTCTCCTAGTACAATGGAATTAATAAAGGAATCAAGAACATAAAGATAATTAGAAAGTCCCTAAATTCTTTGAAATTAAACAATATGCTTTGAATTAGCTCCAGGTGGCAGAAGGACTCAAAATGAGAAAACAGTTTCAAATGATAGATAATGAAGATGAGAGATACCAAAACTAGGGAGATGCCACAACATCAGTATTTAAGAAAAATGTGGTGTTTTAAATGTATAAAATATAAAAAGAAAAAGGTTGAAAGTCATTTAAGTTAAATTCCATCTCCCAAAGGTAGAAAAACAATAACAAATCAAAGCCAAATTGCTAAAATGGAAAATAAGAAAATTAGGAACAGAACTAAAAGAAACTGAAAGTAAATATAAACAGAATCAAAAAAATCTCAAATTGATTCATTAAAAAGATTAATAAAATTGATTGATATTTAGCAAAGCTGATGGACGAAAAAAAATTAGAACAACACAAAAATTACCAACAGCAGGAATTAAAAAAAAAACCCTTCAAATGAAAGTACAGATATTACATAGATGAGAGAACATTATGAATAATTTTAAGCTAACAGCTTAAAAACTTTTGTTGGAATGGAAAAACAGTGAAATACAACGTAGCAGCAATGACACAAGAAGTAAGAGAAAATCTGAATATTTTATATTTATTAAAAACCTTATATTTATTTTTAAAACCTTTCTAAATAGAAAATTCAGATCACATCACCTTAAATGGTAAACTCTTCCAAAGATTTAAGGAACATAAAAATTCTCAAGAGAAAAGAAGAATGAAAAACACTTTCATGTTGGTTTTAGAGGTTTTCATAAACTTCACATCAAATTTTGACAAGATTATTTATAGAAAATAAAATTGTATATCACTATTTTCATCAATATTTGTGTTAAATTGTTAAAATGTTGAGATATCAAACTCAATAATGTATAAAAATGATAGCACAACATTTTGTGGCTTCAGTTCAAGAAAGCAATTGTCATTTAACATTTGAAAACCTGTATTGCAATTCACGGCAATAATATAAAAAGAACAATTATATATAATATTTTGATATACACTAGAAATGCATTTGATAAGATTCAATGTTCATTTAGGCAAAAACAAAAACAAATTGGTAAACTATGAGTATAAGATAATTTCCTCAATCTGGTATAGAGTATATAAAAAAATCCAATATCAAACATCATATTCAATGGTGAGTTATTGAAAGTTTGTACCTTAGATGATGAAAAGATGCCTGCCATAATCCTTTTCAACTCAACATTGTACTAGAATTCCTACAGTGTACAATAAAGTAGTTACCAAGGCCTTCATACTGTCTTGTCAGCCCATACTAGGCCTCAGAAATTTATCAACTATTTTAGCTGAATTATTTTTACAAGTGTCTGTTTCTGCCTGCCCCAGGTAAACAAGTGTTCATGTCCTGTGAGCATCTTTATTTCTACAGATTTTAGGTTAATTAGTTACCTGATATTTCAATTCTTTGATTCAATTCTTTGGTTCAAGAAAAGTTCTGTACTTGCATTTTGCCTGGATTTTTTCTTGTTATAAGTTTGAGAGTAATACTCTTTCCAGCTTTGTAGATTCTCACAAAGAAAGTGGACTTAAAATACCTTTATTAAAACATAGTATTCGATTTTCCAATAAGTATATATAAAGATACTCTACTTCAGAGGCTTTCAAACATAAATATGCATACAAATCAATTGGGAATCTTGTAAGTTTTTATTATGATTTTTTCCTTCAACTTTTATTTTAAGTTGTAGGGCACACATGCAGGATGTGGAAGTTTGTTACATAGGTAAACATATGCCATGGTGGTTTGCTTCACAGATCATTGCACTACCTAAGAATGAAGCCCAGCATCCCTTAGTTATTCTTCCTGCTACTCCCCTACCCCTAACAGGCCCCAGTATGTGGTGTTCCCTCTCCCTCCTTGTGGTGGTGTGTTCTCATTGTTCAGATCTCCCTTACAAGTGAGAACATACAGTGTTTGGTTTTCTGTTCCTGTGTTAGTTTGCTGAGGATAACAGCTTCCAGCTCCATTCATATTCCTGCAAAAGACATGATCTCATTTCTTTTTATGGCTGTACAGTACTCCATGGTGAATTATGTACCACATTTTCTTTATCTAGTCTATCATTGATGGACATTTGGGTTGATTTCATATCTTTGCTATTGTGAATACTGCTGCAGTGAACATATGTGTGCATGTATCTTTGTAATGGAATGATTTACATTCCTTTTGGTATATATCCAGTAATGTGATTGCTGGGCCAAAAGGTATTTATGCCTCTAGATCTTTGAGGAATCACCACACTGTCTTCCACAACGGTTGAACTAATTTACACTCCCACTCACAGTATAAAAGGATTATTTTTTTCTCTGTAACCTCGCCAGCATCTGTTTCTGGACTTTATAATAATTGCCATTCTGTCTGACATGAGATGGTATCTCATTGTCGTTTTGAATTTCATTTCTCTAATGATGAGTGATTTGAGCTTCTTTTTATATGTTTGTTGGCTGAATCAGTGTCTTTTTTTTTTTTTTTTTT
>NW_012105209.1:1296522-1306136 GCF_000951045.1 Mandrillus leucophaeus | reverse complement strand
TTTCTGTGCCAGTACCAAGCTCTTTTGGTTATTGTAGCTTTGTATAGTAGTATAGTTTCAAGTCAGGTAACTTGATACCTCCAGCTTTGTTCTTTTTGCTTACAGTTGTCTTGGCTATCTGGGCTCTTTTTTGATTCTGTATGAATTTTAAAGTAGTTTCTCCTAATTCTGCGAAGAATGTCAATGGTAGTTTAATGAGAATAGCATTGAATCTATAAATTACATTAGGCAGCATGGCCAGTTTCACAATATTGATTCTATCTATTCATGAGCATGTAATATTTCTCCATTTCTTTGTTTTCTCTCTGATTTCCTTGAGCAGTGGTTTGTAGTTCTCCTTGAAGAGGTCCTTTGCTTCCCATTTTAGTTTTATTCCTAGGTATTTTATTATTGTAATGACAATTGTGAATGAGAGTTCATTTATGACTTGCTTCACTGCTTGCCTGTTTTTGGTATATAGGAATGCTTGGAATTTTTGCACATTGTTTTTGTAACCTGAGACTTTGTTGAATTTGCTTATCAGCTTAAGAAGCTTTTGGATTGTGGCAATGGGATTCTCTAGATATGGGATCATTTTATCTGCAAACAAAAATAATTTGACTTCCTCTATCCCTATTTGAATACCTTTATTTTTTCTTTTGCCTGATTTCCCTGGCCAGAACTTCTAATACTGTGTTGAACAGGAATGATGAGAGAAGGCATCCTTGTCTTATGCTGGTTTTCAATAAACATATTTCCAGCTTTTGCTCAATCAGTATAATATTGGCTGTGGGTTCGTCATATATGGTTCTTATTATTTTCAGGTATGTTCCTTCAACACCTAGTTTATTGGGAGTTTTTAACATGAAGGAATGTTGAATTTTATGGAAGGCCTTTTTTGCATCTATTGAGATAATCATGTGGTTTTCGTCTTTAGTTCTGCTTACAGGATGAATTACATTTATTGATTTGCATATGTTGAACCAACCTTGCATCCTGGGGATGAAGCTGACTTGATCACGGTGGATAGGGTTTTTGATGTGCTGCTGGATTCAGTTTGCTAGTATTTTACTGAGGATTTTTGCATCAGTGTTCATCAGGGATATTGGCCTGAAGTTCTCTTGTATTGTTCTAACTCTGGCTGGTTTTGTTATTAGGGGGGCCTCATCAAATGAGTTAGGGAGGAGTCCCTTCTTTTCAATTTTTGGGCTATTTTCAGATGTCTAGTAAAATTCACTTGTAAATCCATCTGCTTCTGGGAATTTCTGTTTTGATTGCTAGGCTATTTATTATTGCCTCAATATCAGAACTTATTGTTCTATTCAGGGATTCAATTTCTTCTTGTTTCCATCTTGGGAGAGTGTATGTGTCCATAAATTTGTTCATTTCTTCTAGATTTTCAAATTTATGTGCATAGAGGTATTTATAGTATTTTCTGATGGTTGTTTGTGTTTCTGTGGGGTCAGTGGCAATATCCCCCTTATCATTTCTGATTGTGAGCATTTGATTCTTCTCTCTTTTCTTCTTTATTATTCTAGGTAATCGTCTATGTATTTTATTAAGTTTTTTCAAAAAATAACCTCCCAGATTCTTTGAGTTTTTGAAGGGTTTTTCATGTCTCTTTCTCCTTCAGTTCAACTCTGATCTTGGTTATTTCATGTCTTCTGCTAGCTTTGGGTTTTGTTTACTCTTTGTTCTCTAGTTATTTTAGTTATGTTCTTAGGTTATTAATGTGAGATCTTTCTAGCTTTTTGATGTTGGCATTTAGTTCTATGAATTTCCCCCTTATCACTGCTTTAGATGCATCCCAGAGATTCTGGAATGTTGTGTCTTTGTTCTTATTGGTTTCAAATAACTTCTTGATTTCCGCCTTAATTTCATTATTTACCCATGAGTCATTTGGGAGCAGGTTGTTTAATTTCCAGGTAGTTGTGTGGTTTTGAGTGAATTTCTTAGTCTTGAGTACTAATTTGATTGCACTGTAGTCTGAGAGACTGTAGGTTATGATTTTAGTTTTTTGTGCATTTGCTGTGGAGTATTTTACTTTCAATTATGTGATCAATTTTAGAGTAAGTGCCATACGGTGATGAGAAGAATGTATATTCTGTTTTTTTTTGCGGGGGAGTTGGAGAGTCCTGTATATACCTATCAGGCCTGCTTGATCCAGAGCCGAGTTCAGGTCCTGAATATCTTTGTTAATTTTCTGTCTTAATGAGCTGTCTAATATTTTCAGTGGGGTGTTAGAGTCTCCTATTATTTTTATGTATGAATCTCAGTCTCTTTGTAGGTCTCTAAGAACTTGCTTTATGAATCTGGGTACTCCTGTACTGGGCGCATATATATTTAGGATAGTTAATTATTCTTGTTGAATTGAACCCTTTACCATTATGTAATGCCCTTCCTTGTCTTTTCTGGTCTTTGTTGGCTTAAAGTCTATTTTATCAGAAACTAGGATTGTGACCCCTGTTATTTTCTGTTTTTCATTTGCTTGGTAAATTTTCCTCAATCCCTTTATTTTGAGCCTATGTGTGTCTTTGAATGTGAGATAGGTCTCTTGAAGACAGCATACCAATGGGTCTTGACTCTTTATCCAGCTTGCCATTTTGTTTCTTTTAATTGGGGCATTTAGCCCATTTACATTTAAGGTTAATATTGTTATGTGTGAATTTGATACTTTCATCATGTTCATCATGATGTTAGCTTTTTTTGTTTGTTTGTTTGTTTTGTTTTGTTTTGCAGACTTGTTTCTGTGGTTTTTTCATAGTGTCACTGGTCAGTGTACTTCATTGAGTTTTTGTAGTGGCTGGTAATAGTTTTTCATTTCCATATTTAATGCTTTTTTCAAGAGCTCTTGCAAGGCAGGCCTGGTAGTGATAAATTCCCTCAGCATTTGCTTGTCTGAAAAGGTTCTTATTTCTTCTTTGCTTATGAAGCTTAGTTTGGCTGGATATAAAATACTGGGGTGAAAATATTTTCTATAAGAATGTTAAATATTGGTCCCCAATATCTTGTGGCTTATAGGGTTTCCACTGAGAGATCTGGTGAGTTTCCCTTTGTAGGTGAGCTGGCCTTTCTCTTTGGCTGCTCTAAACATTTTTTCTTTCATTTTGACCTTGGAGAATCTGATGATTATGTGTCTTGGGGTTTGTCTTCTCATAAAGTATCTTCCTAGGGTTCTCTGGATTTCCTGAATTTGAATGTTGACCTGTCTTGCAAGGTGGGAGAAGTTCTTCTAGATGATATTCTGAAGTTTGTTTGCCAATGTGGTTCCATTCTCTTGTCTCTTTCAGGTACCCCAATGAGGTTCAATCTTTTTAGATATTCCCATATTTCTTGGAAGTCTTTTTTTGTTGTTCTTTTTCATTCTTGTTTCTTTAGTCTTGTCTGTCTGTCTTATTTTAGAAAGATAGTCTTCAAGCTCTGAGATTCTTTCCCCACTTGGTCTGTTCTGCTATTGATACTTGTTATTGCATTATAATTTTCTCATGTTGTGTTTTTCAGCTCCTTCAGGTCAGTTATGCTATTCTGGCTATTCTGGTTATCAGCTCCTGTATTGTTTTATCATGATTCTTAGCTTCTTTGCATTGGGTTACAACACGCTCCTTTAGCTCAGCAAAGTTCATTATTACCCACTTTATGAAGGCTACTTCTGTCAATTCAGCCATGTCAGCCTCAGCTCAGTTCTGTGCTCTTGCTGGAGAGGTATTGCAGCTGTTTAGAAGAAAGGAAGCACTCTGGCTTTTTGAGTTTTCAGTGGTTTTGTGTTCATTCTTTCTTATCTTTGTGGGCTCATCTACCTTCAATTTTTGAGGTTGCTGACCTTTGAATATGTTTTATGTGAGGTCTTTTTGTTGTTGTTGTTAGTGTTGTTAATGTTGCCTTCTGTTTGTTTGTTTTAACATCCTTGTCCAGTGAAGAGGGATGGATTAGGGTCTCACTTAAAGAAGCAGTCTGGCCATGATTCGGCATAGCAGCTGGGTTGTTCTGTTGGGGAATCCTCATTATCAAGACTGTCTAGACTCCCCAGAGCTGGCAGGCTAGAATGGTTGAGTCAACCTAACCACAGAAGTTGTGGCCACCCCACCCCTTATGAACTCTTCCATCTCAGGCAGTCTCCAGTCTGTTGTGCTGACAAGCTGGAATTCTAAGCCAGTGGGTCTTATATTGTGAGGTGCCATGGAAGTGGGACCCAGAAGGATGGTGCTTGGCTCTTCTGGATTCAGCCCCCTTCCTAGGGAATGTGCTGAGGGAACTCTCACCTTACTGGGATTCCTGGGGCTGGAGACTGTAAAACTCCCAGGTCTTTGTGTGAGCCTGAGTGACCACTCTGTTGCTATGCCAAACAGCTCTGTGTATTAGACCCAAGGCTCTGGCGGGATGGGCTCACAAGGGGATCTCCTGATTGCAGATTGCAAAGATCTGTGGTAGAAGCATGTTTCCTGGGTGGAGTCACACAATCACTCACTGCTTCCTTTGGCTGGGGGTGAGAGTTCCTTTGGCTCCATGCCACATGCCACTCCAGGGTGGGCTATCACCCCACACTGCTTTTCTTAGTTCTCTGTGGATCAAGTTGGTTGCCTAGTGAGTCCCAATGCAAGAACCTGGATATTTCAGTTGAAGATGCCAAGTTCACTCACCATTTTCTTTCCTCTCTGTGAGAGCCAAGGACCACAGATGCTTCTAGTTGGCCATCTTGGTGCCTGCCCCAGGGATCTTTTTAAGGTGCATATTCTGGTTTAGTAAAGTTGAGATGGGACCTGAGATTCTGCACTTGTAACAAGCTCTCAGGTGATGTAGATGCTGTTGCTTAATAGGCCGTACTTTGATTAGCAAGGCTGTAAATCCTTAGTCATCAAGGAAATGCAAATTAATGCCACAAAGTGATTCTATTCCAAACACACACAAATGGTTAACAATGTAAGAAGTGATAGTACTACATACTGGCAAGGATGTGGAGTAATAGGAACTCTTATCCACTGTTGGCAGGGAAAAAAACACCTTGGAACATGCTTTGCCAATATCCACTAAATATATATATCTCTCCAATTATCAGCAATTCCTGCCTTAGATATATACTCCAAAGTAAAAAATCATAACAAAGTACATGTGTTTACTAAAGAACATAGACAAGAATTTTATTAACAGTGCTCTTTGAATTATCTCTAACCTGGAACAATACAAATGTCTTTCAGTAGTACAAAGCATACCTAAATTATGATATACTGACATGATAGACTATTATAATAATGAAATTGAACTATGTACAGTTAACCAGAATAGAAAAAAAAAAGTCAGATTGAAGATTATATACATAAGGTTACAGGTATATAAAGTTTAAAAATGGCAAAACTAATTTATGGTGTTAGAAATCAGGATAATGGTGAATGAGATTGTGCCCCCCTTTCCAGATGGCACAAGTTGGATTTATGGATTACTAAGATGCTTCTAATTGGCTATCTTGGTCCCTTCCCCAGGGATCTTTTTTAAGTGCATATTCTGATTTAGTAAATTCTTGGCTCACTGCAATCTCTGTCTCCTGGGCTCGAGTGATTCTTCCACCTCACAGGAGTGTACCATCATGCCGGGCTATTTTTGTATTTTTAGTAGAGAGATGAGATTTCACCATGTTGGCCAGGCTGGTCTCAAATTCCTGACCTCAAGTAATATGCCCACCTTTGCCTCCCAAAGTGCCAGGATTATAGGTGTGAGCCACCATGCCAGGCCCTGGTTTTTGTTCTTCAATACATTAGTAAATATGCACAAATTTTCTACAGTACAAAATATTTTAAAATCTGATAACTGTAGTTCAATATAATTGATTTCTTATGTATTTTGTTTTATGAGTTTGAAAACCTTATTCTGAGAGGTTTATAAAATTCACCAGACTGCCAAAAGGGTCCATGGCTCAAAAGAGAACAGTCTGTTTCAGTTTTCCACTGCTGTGCAACAAGTCACCCCAAAACTTCACAGTGTGATGTAGTTTCTCTTTCCTTACAGAGAAACTACTGGCAGTAGTTTTATGTTTCTTAATCTTGGAGTTGGCTACATGGTTTTTGTTTGTTTGTGTTCTTGTTTGCTTCCACTTTATGACAATTTACCTGAAACATTAAGAATTTTGTCTTTCTCTGTAATTAAGTATAATTACATAAAATGTTTACTTAAAATTATCTCATTAATGCTAACTATGACAATTGTCATAAACTACTCTAAAGAAAAGGGAATGAAGTCCTGAAGAGTAATGTTTTCCCTTCCAGTTTTACTTTAAGTAACTGCATAAAGCAGGATTAAAATAGGTATTTTTAAGTTCTTCTCTCTCCTTTGGAAATGTAGTTTTTCAAAATAGGTAGCTTCTTTGATTTACTGCTACATTATCTCCTGAATTCATAAATTCTTTTATTCATGAAATATTTTGATAGCGTTATATTAAATTTCTATAGCATTTCATATAACTTGAAGCTTATTCTCTCATATTTTCCTATTTTTATATTTAAACTTTATAACACATCTGCAGGGTTAAAAGGGTACTTACATCAGTTTTACTGGTTTGATATTGTCCTTCCTTCCCCTTGCAGATTAAGATTTTTTTATCCAAAGGGGAGAGAGAGCAGAGTCTGGGCAGAGTTCCATGCCCTCACTCCTGAAGCTGCTGTTCCCTTCCTGCAGGCCTGTATAATAAGGGAAACTTACTCAAGGCTCTCTCCTGTTTTCCCTTTGAGAGTGAATTTTAGGGCTATCCCTTCATTGTTCTCTAAATGTTGGATCTTATAGCCTCCCAGAAGTGCTCAGAAAAGACTGGAAAACTAGCAAGTAATCATTGCCACTAATAACTTCTATAATTTATATATTATGTAAATATTATCTTAGAATAATATTTATGAACTTTAAATACACCTACAGAGTCTATGAAGTGTTAAGAGAGTATGGCCCTATATATCCCAGGATAGTCTATATCTGTTTCAGAAAGATAAATATTCTCTTTCTCTCTGAATATACACAGAGGTATTCCTTTCAAAGGCCTGAGGCACACAATCTCTGTGCCACAGCAACCTTTTTACAAAAGTTTTCTCCTATCTCAACCATTCTTGCTCCTCTCTTTTCCTGGATAAGTTGTATCCATTCTGTCTTCTCAGTAAACTCCATGGGCAGAGACTTTGCTGTCTACCCTCACACAGTATTTCTGGATCCAGCAGGGTATCTCATTACATGGCAAATGTCCAGTTAACATTTTTTTTTGAATGAATGAAAGTAATGACTCATTTTTAATGAGTTTTCAAGTTTCTATAATATTCTTTTGTTGCAATTTAAATAATTTCCCACAACTCAAATAGACAGAAAATTATACATCATTAGAAAGTCAAACTTGCCGTGGAACTAAAAAATGTTTAAATCATTAATTAGTAAAGGGAGTTTTAGGATGAAAGAAAAGAAGTAAAACTCTCTTCAATGAGGGAAGATAAACTTCAAAGTTGATATCTGCTTATGGATTTTGGAGAATAGCATGTCTATCCTGAACACTTAAAAATTATGAGATAAAAATCAGGAACTTAGAAAATGGCTTCATTCAGTTTCTTTGTCTGAAATTTTTATAGTCACATAAAAGGGGTAAAGCAGATTGCACATGTTTAGCTTAGTGGGTGTCATACAGTACCTGGTAATTTTGTAAGAGATTATTTTCTGTCAGGAAAGAGAATTACTGAAATAAAAATGGGGAGCTACCCAGTGGGGAGACAATTACTAGCTTCAGCTAACAACTAATATAATTAGCATGCTTACAAGTTTTGTTTATTTGGGAATATACTTTTATTAATTAAATATAAGCCATAAAGGTGGCTACCTGGTGTTCTGTAAATGCAAACACCTTGCTGAATAGTAATTTGAAGTCTATTAACTTCTAAGACTGTCAGGCAGAAGTTTCATGATGAGTTTGCAAGATACACTCAAAATGGAAGCATCAGCTCATTAATGAAAGAGTTTGAGAGGAGTTGGCTTTACTGTGTTGAAGGTCATATAGAAAGGCTGGAGAGCCCAGCAGTGTTATCCGCAAACCACTTCAGTTCACTGTTAAGAGGAAGTGATCAGTGTCAGTTAATCTTGCACAGCCAGGGAAAAATGCTCATTCGCAGCTATCGAAAGAAATGGTCTTAAATCCAAGACTACATCTTGCCACACATGTTCCAAGTGGGAAGTGTCATTGCTTTAAGGATGTGGATAACTTGCACGAAATCTTTCCATTACCAGCATGATTTTATTTTAAAAGATGCTGAAGTTACTTTTAGAGTATGAATTCATGAATATTAAATTTCTTAAGTTTTTTTAATTACTTTTAGAATTTATAAAGCAAAGTCATCATTTTCTCTTCCCTATTCAGTATCATTCCTGCTGTTGAGATTTCACACTGATGCCCTCTTATACATATTGCTAGAGAGAAAAGTCTTTAAGTGGAACAGCAAAGTCACTGGTGATAAAAGTAATAATATTAGTAGCTATTATTTAGTGAGCACTTAAATTGTTCCAGGCATTCTTCAAAGCCTAATATATTATAATATTTAAATCTCTAAAGAATCCTATACATGCCATTTCCCAGTCATCTATAAAGCTAGGTGTGGCCTTGTGATAGCTTCTAGCCAATGGAATGTGAGAGGAAGAGATACATGCTATTTCTGGGACAAAGCCCTTACGAAGCTGATAGGCATTCTCCTCAATTGTTTTTGCCCTTAGCAGGCTGTTATATCAAGAGCAAGTCCCTGGGGGATGACAAAGGCACATGTGGGAAGAAACACATTTTCTGATTCACCATAAGAACTGTGGTTCATAATCTGCATTACTGCTCTGGGTTACTATGTGAGTAAGAAATGAACTTTTATTGTGGTTGAGCTCTTACACATTGGGTCTATTTTATATGGTATTTTAGACTACTCTAATGAGTACTAAACAACATCATTATTATCCTCATTTTATAGTTGAGGAAACTGAGGCACAGAGTTTTCAAAGTAAATTCATAAATTGCTAATTAGTCAAATGAGCTTTTGAATCCCCACTGTCTGATACCGGAGACTGTTTTACAACTACATTTCTATGCTTGTGACCACAAATCTGAATGGTATCTGGGTAAGTGATAGTGCAATGTGTCTGATTCAGAGGTAAGTAGCACAGTTAGTACATCACATAGAAACTAGAGGACTGACCTATTGCAACGGCTTGTTGAAGTTACCCCTGTTGACATAAAGAAGTTGTTGATGGATTAAAAAGTAGGAATCCTTAGACAGTGAAATTGCTCATTAAGGGAAATATTTCAATATAAATCTGAGAAGCAGAACTTTTTTTTTTCTACTTGCCTTTCCTACTTGCCCAATGCATTAGAGGAACTAGCTACTAAGGAGAGTAGGGCAGGTGATGGAGATAATTTCAGGAAGAAGATCTCCAATTCTCCTGTATTTCTGGAGCCACATATAGCTCTACCTAAACTGAAGAATGGAGAATAATTTTGGATTAAGTTTCAGATTAAATATTTTTTAAAGTATTTTTATGGTAATACATTGGCTGAGATTTAGAAATTGAACTTAGCCTATTCCATTAGCCAAAATATGAAAGCAAAGCTATGATGTATTATTACAGAAAATTTAATATACTATAGA
>NW_012105209.1:1291604-1293352 GCF_000951045.1 Mandrillus leucophaeus | reverse complement strand
ATAAAATCTGTGTATTTTATTCTGTGTAATTTCCATGAAATAGAAAGCAATATTGTATGCTATAGAGGTATTTATTTAGCATTCTCTTTTAAAACCTAAAATGTAGATTACCAAAATTGATGGGTATATATTATCACACTCAGATTATGCAATATAGTCATTAAAAGACAAGTTTCCAAATGATATTTAATATTAATATATGAAAAATGATCAGAGTATTATTAAAGTAGAATATAAAGCTTAATGTACTGTATGTACCAATTTTGCACATATAGCCCATACGATTTTATACATGCAACACATACATACATATAGTATGTACATTTTGGAGTATAAATCTGTTCATATTAATATCTGTATGCATGCACACACACAGACACATACACACACACACACACACGGTTAGATGAATATACACCAATAATTTAAAAGTGGGTAATTTTAAGATGTTTTGATGAGTAACATTTATTTTATTTTCTATAAGTTAGTTTGTAAATTTTCTACAATTTGTGGATAGATTGATTTTATAAACATAAAACAATAAAATTATTGTAAAATCCAGTTGAAATGGCCCAGAGAGTCTATTTAATTCATTTCTCCTATTTTATAATTGAGTGAAGTAGTGTGTAGTGGCTTGGCCAACGTGGCACAGTACACCTAAGCCAGAGATAGACTGATTGTAATTCTCTTGACTCCTGACCAAGGGATTTTTCAGTTAGTACTCTCTCATATACTTTTACTGTACTCTATATCCGAGGGACTTTTCACGTCTCTCTTGAGAGTTAACTTTTAGTCATGGCTTGAAAGCTCTTTGAAATTTGAACATTTATAAGTTTGATAGTAAATTTGTGGGAGTAAAAGGATGCCTGATGCTGGATTTTGCACCTAATGGCCAAGACGTTTCTGGCAGGCAGAGATCAGTCCAGAATGTCTCAACAGAGCTTCCAATACACCTGAGGAAGCAAGACAGAGAAGAGAAAAAGACAGATTACAAAACTGCCTTTACAGTGGTTAGCAGATGGGACTCTTAAAGGATGCTGATTCAAGTTGGAAAATTGATAGACTAGAAATAATGGATTTAATTTGAAGTAACATAAAAATCAGTTTAAATAGCAGTGGGGGGAAACTTTTTAAGAAGTGCTGACTTTAAGAACCACCAAAAAATAGGAATAACTGAGAGCTGTAGAAATAAACAAAAAGATTTCAACTCTTGACCAAACCAAAAATTAACAAATATGATCTAAAATTTAGAGGTACATGAACCATTAAAAACCTGTTGAAAAAATGAAAAAAAAATATGCAAACAAATATATATGGTGGAACCACAAGCTAGCCTAAGTTATTTTTATATGTTCTTAAACTACATAGGTGCTAAGTTATTTCCATAAAAACATTACTTGTATTCTTTTAATATATTAACAAAATATTTTTCAAACATAAAGGGAAAATGAAAGAATCGCACAGTGAAAATGTACATTTGCCACATAGATTTAAGAATTAAACATTAAAAATTATAAACTTTAGATTTAAAATTCTAGATTTAAAAATATAAATGTACATTCTGTATTTAAAGTATAAATATTTCAGCATATTTGTTTTTCTTTTTTTATTCCTGTTTGCAACAACTCTCAGATATCTTGACACTTCACCTACTCTATCATTCATCTGAAGAATATGCAGCTAAGAAATTAAATAATAATATCACTAGCCAAAGTCATCCTTTCTACTTCTCAGGTTTTCTTTTAGTC
>NW_012105209.1:1287345-1289644 GCF_000951045.1 Mandrillus leucophaeus | reverse complement strand
CCTACTTGTTCCTTCATGTTTTCCCGCTCAGCACTTACGATCTGCCAAACTGAAGCCACACATTTACTAAGGATGCTGCTGGTCCATGACTTTATGCCCTTGCACATTCATTTTGGTGCCTCTTTTCTCTAGGGGGCCCCCACTCAAACATGCTGATGGTCTGTCAATACTGTCTCATCTTTCAAAGCTTAGCTTAAAAATCAACTTCTCTATGAACTCTTTCTTGATCTCCCCAACTCTCAGTTGAATTGACAGCTCTTTTTTTGTACATTGTATGGACTTTTATTTCAGTAGGTATGACCTATTATTGTCCTTTTAGTTTTTACATGTCTAGATCTCCTTCATAAAGTGTGTCTCAAATTAGGATCTGTGGTGGAACTCCTGACATCTACAAATATACTTTAAGCTTGTATTTGCAAGAAAAAATGTAAATAAGTATTTTTTTACCTATTAAAAACAAACCTCTCTTTTGCTGTGATAATTTGTAATTGAAATATATTTTCACAGAAAAAAATTTTAATTTCTGTGTTGAGTTTTTGTAAATTTCAGCTTATGACTTTTTAAATAGTCCTTCCGATTTTTTTTTTGCTTTAGAAAGAATCTGGATGTCATTATATACATGTAAATTCCAGTGTAATTATCATGGCAATTGTTATTTACTTTCTACTTCTTTATAGATTTCATGAAGCTGACATTTTCCAAACTTCTCAAGAATTTGCCTGTTAATAACAAAATTGATAATGAATTTTCCCTCAATTTTTGCCCTCAAATAGCATAGATAATCCTGAAATAGTCTATTTGAGAACTGGGCAAGTCATGTAAGCTCAAGAGAATCAGCTTCATTACCTTTCATTGAAGGTGCTAGGACAGATGGGCTTTAAAGTTCAATGGAGCTCTAAATAGGTTGCTACAAACAGTGAACTCATAGCCTTTGCTGACTGATATCAAGGCTTTGGCCCTGGATCTTGAGGTTGCTGGGGTAAAGATCCCACATATGCTTAACCCCAAGGAAAAGATTTCATAGATAAAATTATGGTAACATTTAAAACTCTAGAGAACAGAGTTTGGATCAGTAAGATGAGAGTAAAGACTCTAATTCCAAATAAACTAGCTATATAATCACGAAGGCTGTAATAATTACTTACAAATATTTGAATAGCATAAATGATATAGGTGATGAGCAATCTATGGGAATACATTGCACACAAATATGCACACGTATACACATTAGATTTAGGGAACATAACAGGTTCTTTATATTCAGAATCACCTTTATAAGAAAGAGGGTAATAGTTTAATGTTGTAGGAGATAGATCTTTCAGGGAAAGCCTCACTACTTTCTATTAAAAACAAAACTCACATCTCTTAAATATGTTGAAGAAATTGTATCTGGATTTGAAAAAATATTTAATTGTCTTTTTGAATTATAAATATGCTGACCATTTGCCTAAAGTTAAATTGGAAGCTTCCTATCTAATTTGCTTTTTTTTTTTTTTAAATTTGTAAAGCTTCTTTAATGAATTGAACAGGATGTAGAAAATAAAGTGGAAAAGAAATATTTTGTGGTATACACAAATACTATGTGAATAGTCCTGAGCAATGATTACTTTCTGGTGATTTATTAATTACAATATTTAGCAATAAAACTATCATGTCAGAAGTCAGTACAAAATAAATACTTTCCCTAGACTAGTGATTTGTTTTTTAAAATTACCTTAGCTTCTTTGTCTGTAAAAGCTTACTCCTCATTATGACCATTCTGTTTTTATAAGGCAACAATTAAGAACAGTGAAGGGCCTGAGAGTTTACCCTACTTACTAGCTAATAAATTAGCTTGCCACAAAAATTTTACGGATACTGGCAGAAGACAGAAAAATTTTTGGATCAAAGAAAAAGGACTCCATTACTTACAGCACAGGATCAACATGGGATTAATATTCATCTCCGATCCTGTTGACTCCCAATTCCCTCATGGGGTCAAAGTAGAGAGGCCCAAGTAGGTGCTGCAACATAGCTGAAGAATGTCAAGCTTAGACAACCAAATCTTTTATTATAATGGGTTGCAAGCAAATTTGCTGAACTCTGTTCTTCAGAGAAGCATTATCTTTGTTATACAGAATAGCTAACAGCAACAACAAAAACAAGCAAAAACAAAATGAAACAAACTTGACTATATAATCTGGAACAAAGGCCATTATTGCCAATCCTTTCAAATTGTTCAGAAATGTGGAAAACCATGGGGAATTGTTTTCCAAAAGCAAAATGAAAAGATAGCTCTACTAATAAAGGTATAATTATT
>NW_012105209.1:1270061-1281505 GCF_000951045.1 Mandrillus leucophaeus | reverse complement strand
TTGTGAATTGAAGCACATTCAGCATTTAGTTAGTCCACAATTAATAAAACCACTTGTTTATAACTGCATCAGAGGAAAGCATGCTACAGTTTCTTCATTCTACAATAGGTATTTCAGTTCTCTGCAGATTATAAATTCTGCCAATAACTTATTCACAGGAATATCAAAGAACCTCTATATCTGAAAAGCATGTAAATTCATAATGATGTAATGATCTTCCATGGCCACTGAATGCAGCTTTACTGTGAGTTTTATGGGTATATGACTCTTGTCTTTTTCGTCTTGTGCACATGAAAATAACAGGCCTCTGTAGTCACTGTGGACAATGATGTAGCTTTGCAAGCTTTTATTATAATGATAACTTCCTTCACATCATCATCATTTTCTTCCAGCTACTAAGAGTAGTGTATATACACCTTTGTCTTTTGCATTTTGCCAGTCTCTCAACTGGCATCCCAGTTGTTGGACTTCTTAATCACCTTTTCTAGTTATAAGGCTGTCTGTTAGCTCCTTGCTAGGACATGTACTCAAACAAACTACCACCGAATAGCTTGAAGTTTGCCAGGGCAGGGGTTCAACTTATCTGATGGGCCTTGGAAGCTGCAGTTGAGGAGAAGGGAAAGGTACCTGGTCTCCCTGTCCCCTTCCCTCCCCTTCCCTCTTGTCTCCTACCCTCTCCTCTTTCTTCCTTTTCTCCCTCCCTCTTTCCTTCCCTCTGTCACTACTTCTCTTCCTTCCTTCCTCTTTCTCTTAGTTTTTATTTAAAAAATCAAAACTAGAAGAAAGCTGAAATAATACTGTAATGAACAACCACATAGCTTCAACAAGGTTCTCAAATATTTACCATTTGCCACATTTGCTTTTCTTTGAAATCTATGCACCTATGTGTGGATGTGTACTTTTCTTTAAAAGTTTGCTTCAGGCATGCTAAAACTTCATGAATTGGACACTTGATGACCTTTCATGGCTTCATTATGATTTTATTTACCATATTTATCACCTCACATAGTTCACATCATTTTGTGTATGATGAGAACACTTAAGATTTCCTTTAGCAAATTTCAAGTATACAAAACAGTACTATTAACTACTGTCACCATGCTATGATTTAATCCTTAGAATTTGTCCGTCTGGTGATTTTGCAACTGTATTCCATTGCCCCTGCAATATCAAAGTCATCAAGGGAATAATTTGAAATAATCCAGTCCTGTTCTCCTTTTGAAGCAGCCTTCTCCTACTTTTTTCTAGGACAAGTGCAAGATGTGGTTGCACTAGAGGAAAGTGGAGGTTTGTAACCTTTGACCATCATTTTCCTGTTTCTCACACATGCCCAGCCCCTGTACTGTTCTACTCTCTGCCTCTATTGGTTATTTTTATTGATATTTTCTCTTTGACCATGTTAAATCCTATTTGCATATATTTGTGTAAAATAAATGCAAATTAGTAAAGGATATTTTGAGAAACGTAAGTGGTAAGCATTTTGGAATGCTTAGGTGCCCTTTCAGCACATACTTTTGCCGTTTGTACTGCCATTGTGAAAAAACAAATTAAGATTGGAAGGTTTCTTTGTAATCTAACTTAGATCAGACACATTTTTATACTATTTCCTCAACACTTAGATATCCCAGTGAATTCTTTATTACTTTAAGAATATTTTTTAATGTTTTGTAGGATTTCTTTAACCTCTGATTGTCCAAGGCTTAGGCTTAGTGGTGAGAATATTAATGCTAAATAAATTAATCATAATAATTGGGCTTCAGACATAACGGCACCAAAAGGTCAATCAAACAGTCTCCATCATGGTGGCAACATGAATTCATGATTTACGTGTTCCTAGGGCCCTGATTTTGATTGACTTTTTTCAAACACATACTTTATTTGTATGTTAAAGACGTAAAGCTTTGCTGTTTGTTGCTGTTGGAAAGAAAGATCTGATAATGATAACATTTCTCTATGGAAATGGGAGTGAAGAAGATTTGTCTATGGAAGAAGTTAGCATATTAACAACACTTTGATTTCTTTCTTTAGTTGAATTATTTTTTTAGGAGTGTATATAGACCAAAAACAAGAACAAACAAAAATTTCAACAACAAAATCAAACAAAAACGTGGATTCAACACTGTACAAGAAATGCTGCCATAATTCACACCTCTATTTTTTGTACTTCCATTCCTTTCACAGCACTATATTTTCTCTTTTGCTTGTCTTACAATGTTGTAGGTTATATAGGATAAAACAAGATTCTAAAATTCCATGGGAGCTTTTGAATTAGATTTTCTACTGTCTTGTGTCTTGCCACACCCAGTGGAAATTCTCCTGGGTTGTAAATGAGAGAGGGTAATTAGACAATTCTTTAAAAAACCTTGTTATACAGTACATAGAGGTGTGAAAACTTGAGATCCATAAAGGCTATTGGGTAGGGATGATCCTGAAAGGAAAAGCCTCTGAGATGGAAAACACAAGTTTAAATGATTTTGTATCACTTTCATCACTGAAGACACACTCCTTCAATCACCACCACCTTAGTCTGGCACAGGTGTTAATTATTGCTTTCTCCTTTGTCTCCTTTAACTAATGAAGAACTAAGGCCCAGAAAAGTAAACTAACTTATCAAAAATCATAAGCAGTGTGAGAAATCTCGGAATAGACTTCTCTTATCTTGTTACCTGGATGAGTATCTTTAAAACATCACTCTATTTAAGAGTTCGCTTCTTGGAAGGGTATAGCCTAGGTACCATTTCTCTGATCATGTTCTTCTGTTTACATCTAAAGCATCTAGGGATAGAAAGGCAGTACAGTACATAGAATTTAATAACATGGACTCCTTCCAGATTGCCTGGGTTTGAATATTGGCTCTTGGAAAGGTACTTTACATTTATGTTATTAGTTATCTCTCTATAAAAGAGATAATAAGAATTTTAACTACCTCATATTGTTTTCATTAGAATTAACTAATGTAAAGCATTTGAAATTGAGCTTAGCATCTATTAAATGCTTTATAGGTATTACTTGTTAACATTAGGAATGCATGGACTTATTTTGATGTCAGTTTACGCCATCATTATGGACTAAATTTCCCCAAATTCATATGTAGAAGCCTTCATTTCCAATGTAACGCTATTTAGAGATAGGACCTATAAGAAGGTAATAAAAGTTCAAAGAGATCAAAAGAGTGGGGCCTTAATCCAATAGGACTGGTGATCTTATAGTAACAAGAAGAGACAGCAGAGATTTCTCCCTTGTCTGCGTGTGCACAGAGGAAAAGCCACGTGAGGACACAGTAGAGATGTCAGTCTTCTACAAACTGAAAGGAGAGCCCTTGCTGACAATCAAACTGGCTGGCGCCTTGATCTTGAACTTCCAACCTCCAGAACTGTGAGAAAATTAATTTCTGTTGTTTAAACCACCCAATCTGTGTCATTATGTCAGCCATCATGGGGATTATTTCACATGGGAACCCCTGAATCTCTGTCTCATCCACCTAGACCAGGGTCTGGTTGCTACAGTAAATTTTTGCATGCTTCCTTCAGAAACATGCTTTTCTTTTTAGTTTTCCCTTCATATATGAACCTTCTAAGGTAATCTTTTCAAGATTGTGATCATGTGGGGAAACAAGTTTTGTTCTCAAATTTCTAGGGCTTGGTTTAGGTAGAAATGTCCTCCAGGCCTAATTGTTTTGAGATTCTCAAATTTGGGCGTGGGTTGATAGTTTCTACATTTCAACACATTTCTAGAAATTTAGCCCCAAAACAATTCAGTGAGAAGCATTTCTTTTTCTACTGTGTTGTCACAATTAGGAAGACTGCAAATTCCTGTATTACTGGCAGATGGCAGCCCTGTGCTTCTAGTAAGAAAGAATAAGGTCTGAGTTACAGACCACAGCCTCCTTGACTCTGTACACTGATCAATGAGCAGGTTACTTTAGCAAAAAGTCAAATATGTGACATTTTAGATAGCTTAACAAAAATTATTGTTGAAATAATTACTAATAAAAAGAGGAGACAGTCTACACTAATGTCTAGTTTTCACAAGAAATATTCTCAAAATGGTAAGGATTTAGAGTAAGAAGACTTAAGCTTATAACCTTATAACCTGTGTGTTCCATCTAGTAGCTGCAAGTTCTTGAAAGGAGTCACTCTAAGTTTAAAACTTACGTAATCTGTAAAATGAAGAAAATAAGGACGTTTTCCACAAGGTTATTCATAGGAGCAACTTAGTGATTGCTGGAAAGTATTGCCTTTAATTTTTCCACCCTGGGTCCTTATTTGGAAAAAAGGATTAATTCTTACCTGTTAGGCTAGAAAAGTAGCCCAAAAAGACAGTACAAAAGTAAAGTGTCAATGAAATCTTCCTGTGTGGTTTTGAAAACAAATCCCTTCTACTCCATAGTGTGACCGAATCTGTGTAAATGTAAAATTTAAAGTTTAGGTGACATATTAAATAAAATGCTAGACTTACGTAGTAACATATAAAGTCCTAATACTGTGTCTTGTACATAATAGGTATTCAGTAATTGGTAGCTCTTTTATTACTATATATACGCCACAGCCAGGAGCTTTACAAGGCTCATGTTGTTTCATCTTCATAATACCCTTTTAAATTTGTATCATATCTGCAATTTACATTTAAGAAAACAACCCTAGTGATAAGCAATGATAAAAAAGCTTGCCCAAGGTCACATAAACTGTAAATGGAGGTGCCAGAATTTGAATTCAAATCTTACTTTCTGTGTCACAAATGAATTGTGATTTAAAGAAAATTGCTTAATGTCTCTGAACCTGGGGTGATTAATGTGTCACTTGGATAGATTACTTTCCCTGGCTGACTACAAAATGATGCTGCATGTAGAAATTTAGGTAACTAAGACTCTCTACGGTCATATAATTACTATTGAAGGATATTGAATAAAGTTTTTCTATTGCCTGATGTCCCAAAGCATAAAACAAAAGAATGTAAGTGCTCCCATATTCTAGATAGAGCTAGTAGATGCTTCTTTATTAGGAGGTGGCCACACTGTTCTTTTTAGCTTCACCAGCAATACCCTTTCAGTCTCCATAAGCAGAGAGTGGGGAAGTTCTAGAAGAATGGTGCAAACGTCTAGAAAGTTCTTAGGATTTTATCCCTCTTTCCCAGGCAAATGAGATCATTTGTAGAGATAAGGGGTGCTCATGCAAAAGTAAGACTAAAATCACATTGTCTGAGTGGGTGCTTGCAGAGGTACGGGAGCTCACTGGAATTCAATGAGAGCTCTGAAGAGCTTCAATATGCTGAAAGCACACAGGAACATACAACGTAGGACATACCTAAGCACAAAGACTGGTATCTGTTTATTGCCTGAGGAGTTTTGAAAGTGGAAGCTAGCTGGAATAGTTGGAGGAGACCACGTAGGTCACAATATTTTGAAGTAAAGATTTTTATTGCATTCAGGGAAGATAAAGAGATATCGATGTTTCTGTTTTGTTTTGCTTTTCAGAGAGATGTGGAATGATTTAGCTTGGGATCACAGTGGCTACTGCATGAAGATGAGGCTATCAGGTGAAGTAGAAACAGTGATACCTTCAGAAGATTATTGCAATGAATGGTGAGGTTTGATCTAAAGTTGCAGCAGTTCAGATCTACATTTCTCTCTCTTCCCGCATTTTAATATTTCCTTGGAAATTAGATGAAAATAATTAGACATTTTGGATGACAATTATTACTAAAACATGAATAATAAACAGATTTAATGAGCTTGGGATGGGAAAAAGGACTATGTGTTTTTGTTTCCTAATGGGTGAGGAGCTTTTGATTTGAGGGACCTTGATAATGCATTTAATTTTCTGACAGTACAAGGGTAGGCATTTGTCATATTGTTGGCATTCTGTTCTTTCCAGAGGGACAAAAGAAACCTATGGTTGTCTTTAGTAGGCTAGTAAATTGCCCCGGCCTGCCCTCCAACTTCAAATACATAATCATCAAATATTTATTTGACATTTACTAAAGGAAAATGTAAGAACAGCATGAGGAATGGAGGGTGAAGATGCCTTTGGTGATAGCACTCAACTTCCTCTCCACAATTTAGGAAAAACAAAGTTTTATCATTTCAGAATATTTTTTTTTTTGAGATAGAGTCTCGCTCTGTCACCCAGGATGGAGTGATCCCTGCAACCTCCACCTCCCAGGGTCAAGCAATTCTCCTGCCTCAACCTCCCGAGTAGCTGAGACTACAGGTATGTGCCACCATACCCGATTAGTTTTTGTAGTTTTAGTCGAGACAGAGTTTCACCATGTTAGCCAGGCTGGTCTTGAATTCCTGACCTCAAGTGATCCATCTGCCTCGACCTCCCAAACTGCTAGGATTACAGACATGAACCACCATGTCTGGCCTCGGAATACTTTTCATACAAGGAAGAGTAGCCGATACCAATTGTTTTGCAAGCAGGTCACTAATTGGCCTCACTTCCTACCTCAATTTCCTACCGAAATATGCTTTCGAGACATACATTTTACTCTATTCTTACAAATCCTTTTCTGTAATTTGAGAGTACTGGTAACATTTTCAGACTTCTTTTAAGTCAATGCTCGGAGAACCTGTCTGGTTGTCTTGCTGTTTAATCTAGTTCTTCTAATAGTATGCTAGTTTTTGGCGATTTGCTTAATATTTTTGTGTTCAAGAAGGATGAACTTCACACCATTTCACTAACTGGTAAGAACAGACTGGGGCAATCAAAAATTTTAGTGAGATTGTGGCCATCAGGAAGTCAGCACTTGAAGCATTTTCAAAGGCTGTGCAAAAAAATATATATAACAGATCTGAGTTATATTTCATTTTAGCACATTGAGGAATTTTCCAAATGGAAGCAAGGTTTCAAGCAGATACTTCACAAAATCCAACATAAAATCAGGAACACTAATATGAAGAAAGTAGTTTTGAATGAAGACATCATGTTCTTTGATGTTGAGTATGTATTTTACATATAGGATAGTAGACACACGATATTCAGATAGAAAAATTAGACAATGGGAAACATTTTCCAGTTGACTCCTTCCTATACACACACCATTCTTCTCATTTTAGACCTGCTGCTAATTTCAAAATCATACAGGCATTAAGGATGCTAAGGAGGGCCTTGCAAATTAGCCTCTATTATGTGATCAGAAGAAAAAAGCTGAAGAAAGTATAGAGATCATTAATCTTAGAATTTGTCTTGAGGTCACCTTTGCTGGAAGTGGGAGCCCAGATAGGAAGTGGGAAGTTTGAGAAACCTCACATTTAGATATATTAATGCAGAAACTGATGGAACAAGAAATTTTTTCATCATCCATCACTGACTATCTGTATATTACTGAATTTTATGGTGAAGAGACCTACATTGTACCTTCAACATACCGGGCTTTTAACAAAAATAAAATACATGTAGCCTTGCCTTCTTTTATTCTCTGGTTAAAACAATTCACAGTGCATTTCTAGAAAGACAGAAATGGAGTAGTGACCAGTATGAGTCTGGAGTCTTTGAATTTGGCAATGTCCCTGACTTCCTTATTTATTGCTTCAAAAAGTTCTTAACTTTTTCCTCTCTGCAGAATTAGGATAATAATACATAATCACATTATTGTTTGAAAGATTAAGTGAGATAATATTTATAAGTTGTTCAGCATATTGAGTAATGCTAGCTGTTAGAATCATTAGAGTAATCAGTCAGTCATGAGATCAAAATTCTGTTTCTTTCCTAGTTAAGAGCAATTGAATATTGTTGTTGTTGTTGTTTTTCCAAGAGGACAGATTAAAGGCTTTTAGTGTGTCTCAGTCACTTGGAAATAGCAAGATAGTTCATAAAGATTAACTCTGTGAACTGTAATTCAAGAAGCAAAATGAGAATCCACCAGAATCTTGAAGGACACACCTGATCCTGGAGTGGAGAACACTGGCAAACAGCCACTGTAATGGCATCTGGCTGATAAAAGTGAGTGAAGCCCAGTACATGAGAGAGGCAGAGTCTTCTTCTATAATTCACCTTTGCACTGGAGATCCAAGTGACCCATGGTGAGGGAGAGCAGTTTGCTTCTCCCAAGCCCTGAAGTCAATTTGGGGAGAGGCTTGGGGATGCTGTGAAAGAAAGATATTAGGAAGAACTGCAGACATTTTCCAAGACCGAGGACTGACAGCAGAATACCATTTTCAATCTGGGTGCATACAAAGTCAGCCATTCTTTGGCAACCTGACAGCATGGCTGCACACGCATTTTAATCTCAGGCTAGAGATTGGAGCTCCTGCTCTGGTGCAGGGTAAGGGTTTCTACAGCCAGAGCTGTGGAAAGTGCCTCAGCAGTAGGTGCTGGAATTGTGCTCTCTCCTGTTACACAGCCTGGGGTGGGAGGAGAGCTGCTACAGTTACAGTTTTTCCCTGGTGGCAAGATTTGCAGCCAGGGCGAGCTTGGCAACTGAGAACTGATCTGCATGAGACATTGCTGTGTGCCTCAGTCTGCTCCACTGAGATTGTGTTTTACTCCCTCGATAAAACAATACACAGTACATTTCTAGAGAGAAATGCAGTTTGCGCCTCACTACTTCACTCCTAGAGAGAAATCCAGGCATTTAGAACACCTGCTTGCCTAGATCAGCAGACTGAGCTTCCCAGCATGTTATGGACATTGATTGTGGTGCATCAGGACCTCTCCACTCCACACCCAGGCCAATCTCCAGACATTCAGAGCACCTGCTCACCTGGATCAGCAGCCTGACCCACCCCACCCTTCCTGTACAGAGATCCTGGTGCAGGGAGTCCCTCTTAGCTTCATGCCCAGGCAGATCCCCAGACATTTGGAACACTCATTTTTCTGGTTCAGTAGCCTGAGCTGCCCTACCCTACCTTGACATAAGTCATGGTGCAGTGAGGACCTCTTTGCTCTGCACCTAGGCAGAATGTCCAGATATTTAGAGCACCAGCTTGCCTGGATCAGCGGCCTGAGTCACACCAAAACTCCTGTGCAGAGGTTCTGTTGCAGGGATCCTGTATTCACAGCATGCCCACATAGATCTCTTGGCATCTGGAGCACCCACACTCCTAGATTAGGAGTTTAGGCCACCCCCAATCCCTCTGCACAGAACTCTGGGCTGAGGAGGTTTCTCAGCTCCACACTTAGGCACACCTCTGGCTGTTTGGCAGCTACCCACTGGTTTCTCCTTGGCACTGGTGTGTCTGCCTGCCACTGGGGGAACTGTAGGTAGAATTGCCCAATCTGACCCCACCTTTGTGGCCCCCACTGACCTCCTGGGGCTGAGCAGGGAGTTCAGATCACTATGTATTCCACAAATGAGACATTGCTTAGACAAAAGAGAACTTCTGCCAGTAAACAAGGATCAAGTATATACACAGCAATATTGGCTGCAGCTGGCTCTTACCCACAAGCATTATCTACTGGCTTTTAGGAAAAACTGCACAGCCCATTATAAAACCTACAGAAGGAAGTGCATAGGGCTGTGGAAGCAAAGCCAAAAGACCCACTATGGAGGAGTAGAAGTGAAAGGGAAATAATAATAATATACGGGAAGAAAGAAACATAAAAAATCCCACTTGCAAGAAAATAATCACAAAAATTAGAAGTGCCAGAGTATTCAGATAAGAAGGAACCAATGCAAGAATTCTTGCAACATAAAAAAAATCTGAATGTAGTGACACCACCAAAGGATTGCAGTAACTCTCCATCAATGGTCCCAAACAAAAATGAAAATTAAGAAATGACAGATAAAGCATTCAAAATAAGGATTGCAAGGAAGCTCAATGAGATCCAAGATGAGGTTGAAAATCAACAGAAATGTACTTCTGAAGCAACCCAGAAAATGAAGAGATGAGAGTCTGAAAAAGGTATCAATCAGAGCTTCTGGCATTGAAAACTCTCTTAAGGAAGTTCAAAATATGATTGAAAGCTTTATTAATAGGCTGGACCAAGCAAAAGAAAGTATTTCAGAGCTTAAAACCCAGTCTTTTAAACAAATCCAGTCAGACAAAAGTAAATGAATAAGAATTTAAAAAATGAGTGAAGTCTTCAAGAAATATAAAATTATGTAAAGTGACCAAACCTACAGATTAATGACATTCCTGAGAGAAAAGGAGAAAAAATAAACAACTTGGAAATTATATTTGAAGGAATAATTCAAGAAAACTTCACTATTCTTGCTAGAGAGGTAGTCATTCATATATAAGCAATCCAAGGAAACCTGTGAGATACCATACAAACTGAACATTATCAGTGCATATAGTCATCAGACTGTCCAAGGTTAATGCTAAAGGAAAAATATTAAAGGCAGCTGGAGAGAAAGGTCAGATAACATGTAAATGGAATCTTAGGCTAGCAGAGGACTTCTCAGCAGAAATCTGACAAGTCAGGGGAGATTGGAGTCTTATTTTTATCATTCTTAAAGAAGACATATTTCAACCAAGAATTTTATATTTCACCAAGCTAAGCTTTATAAGCGAAGAAGAAATAAAATCCTTTTCAGATAAGAAATACTAAGGGAATTCCTTACCACTAGACTAGTCATACAAGAGATCCTTAGGGAGTTCTAAATATGGAAACAAAAGATCAATACCTACAACCACAAAAACATGTAAGTACATAGCCTGGAGACACTATAAAACAACCACACAATAGAAACTACAAAAAAACCCAGCTAACAACTTCATGATAAGACCCAAATCACACATAACAATATTATCCTTGAATGTAAATGGTCTAAATGCCTCACTTAAAAAGCACAGAGTGAAAATTTGTATAAAAACACAAAACCCAGGCATCTGTTGCCTTCAAGAGACCCATCTAACATGTTATTACAGCCATAGGCACAAAATCAAGGATTAGGGAAGACCTATCATACAAATAGAAAACAAAACAAAACAAAAAAGCAGAAGTCACCATTCTTACATCAGACAAAAAAGACTTTAAACCAACAACAGTAAAAAAGGACAAAGAAGGGCATTACATAATGATAAAGGGTTCAATTAAGCAAGAAGATTTAATGATCTTAAATATATATGCACCCAACATTGGAGTAGCCAGATATACATAACAAGTACTTCAAGACCTACAAAAAGACGTAGACTACCACATAATAATAGTGGAGGATGTCAATATCCCACTGACAGCATCAGACAGATCACCAAGGCAGAAAACTAACAAAGAAATTCCAGATTTTAACTCAACACTTGACCAATTGGATCTAATAGATAGTTACAGAATACTCTATTCATCAACCAGAGAATATACATTCCTCTCATGTTTACACATAACGTATTTCAAGATGGACCAAATGCTCAGCCAAAAAGCAAATCTTTTTTTCTTTTTATTTTTGAGACAGAGTCTCGCTCTGTCTCCCAGACTGGAGTTCAGTGGCAGGATCCCGGCTCGCTGCAAGCTCCACCTCCTGGGTTTGTGCCATTCTCCTGCCTCAGCCTCCTGAGTAGCTGG
>NW_012105209.1:1251800-1270011 GCF_000951045.1 Mandrillus leucophaeus | reverse complement strand
TATGGGAAAAAGACTCCCTATTTAATAAATGCTGAGATAGCTGGCTAGACATATGCAGAAGAAGGAAACATGGCCCCTCACCTCCACTATATATAAAAAAAAAAAATCTCAAGATGGATTAAAGATTTAAATGTAAGTCCAGGCTCAGTGGCTCACGCCTGTAATCCTGGCACTTTGGGAGGCTGAGGCGGGTGGATTACTTGAGGTCAGGAGTTCAAGACCAGCCTGACCAATATGGTGAGACCCTGTGGCTATTTTTTTAAAAAATTTTAATATTTTTAGTAGAGACGGGGGTTTCACCGTGTTAGCCAGGATGGTCTCGATCTCCTGACCTCGTGATCCGCCTGGCTCAGCCTCCCCAAGGGCTGGGATTATTGGTGTGGGCCACCATGCCTGGCTATTTTTTTAAAAAATTTTAATATAGACAGGGTTTCACCATATTAGCCAGGATGGCCTCGATCTCCTGACCTTTTGATCTGCCCACCTCAGCCTCCCAAAGTGCTGGGATTACAGGCATGAGCCACCGCACCCAGCCGAAAGCAAGTCATAGTATATCCATATAAGTCAAAATTATAGCAACCATACTCTCAGACCACAGTGGAATAAAAACAGAAATCAATACCAAGAAAATCTCTAAAACACCCAAAATTCCATGGAAATTAAACAACCTGTTTCTGAATGACTTTAGGGTAAACAATGAAATAAAGGCAGGTATAAAAAAATTCTTTAAAGTAAATGGAAACAGAGACATAACATACCAAAATCTCTGGGATGCATCGGAAACAATGTTAGAAGGGAAGTTATGAGTGCTGAACACCTACCTCAAAAATGTAGAAACATCTCAAATTAAATATCTCACCTCACACCTAGAGGAATTAGAAAAACAAGAACAAACTAACCACAGAAGAAAATAAATAATTAAAAGTGGAACTGAAAAAAATGAGTCCCAAATATCCATACAAACAATCAATGAAACCAAAAGTTAGTTATTTAAATGCTGAACAAGATCTGTAGACCACTAGCTAGATTAACAAAGACAAAAGGAGAGAAGATCCAAATACGCACCATCAACAATGACAAAGGTAACTTTACAACTGATCCCACAGAGACAACTATGAATACCTCAGTGCACAGAGATTTGAGGAAATGGATAAATTCCTGGAAACACACAATCTACCCAGATTGAATCAGGAAGAAACCGAAACCCTGAACAGACAGACCAATATCAAATTCCAAAAATTGAATCAGTAATAAAAAGCACCTACCAATAAAAAAAAACAAAAAAAAACAAAAAAAAAACAGGCTAACTGGACTAGATTCACAGCTCAGTTGTATCCGACGTACAAAGAGGAGCTGATACCAATCCATTAAATCCACTATTCCAAATAATCAAGGAGGAAGACTCATCCCTAACTCATTCTACGAAGCCAGCATCACCCTGATACCAAAACCTGGCAAAGACACTATGAAAAGACACTATGAAAAAAGAAAATTACAGGCTAACATCCCTGATGACCAAAGACGCAAAAATCCTCAATAAAATACTAGCAAACCAAATTCAATAGTGCATCAAAAAGTAATTCACCATAATCATATCAGCTTCATTCCTGGAATAGAAGTTTGATTCAACATATACAAATCAATAAATGTGATTCACCAAATAAATAGAACTAAAAATAAATCAATATGATCATCTGAATAGACATGGAAAAAGCTTTTGATAAATTCCAAATTCCCTTTATGATAAAAACCCTTAATAACTAGGCATCAGAAGAACATACCTCAAAACAGTAAGAGTAATCTATGACAAATACACAGCCAATATCATACTGAATGGGCAAAAACTGAAAGCATTCCCCTTAAGAACTGGAACAAGACAAAGATGCCCACTCTCACCACTCCTATTCAACATAATAGGGGAAAGCCTAGCTAGAGCCATCAGGTGAGATAAAGAAAGAAAAGGCATCTAAATAGGAAAAGAAGAAGTCAAACTACCTCACTTCATGGATGATATGATTCTATACTGAGAAAACCCTGAAGACTCCTCCAAATGGCTCCTGGAACTGATAAATAACTTCAGTAAGTTTTCAGGACACAAAAATCAATGTACAAAAGTCAGTAGCATTTCTATACACCAATATTTTCAAGCCAAATCAAGAATGCAATAGCATTTACAAAACAGAATAAAATACCTAGGAATACAGCTAGCCCAGGCGGTGAAACAACAAAACACTGCTAACATAAGTCATCCATGACACAAACAGGAAAAACATTCCATGGTCATAGATTGAAAGAATCAATATTGTTTCAATGGCCATACTCCCCAAAGAAATCTACAGTTTCAATGTTTTTGCTATTTAACTGTCAAAGTCATTTTTGACAGTACTGGAAAAAAAAAAAAACTATTCAAAAATTATATGGAACAAAAAAAGAGCTGAATAACTAAAGCAATCCAAAGCAAAAAGAACAAAGCTAGAAACATCACATTACCTGACTTTAAACTATACTGTAAGGCTACAGTGATGAAAAGAGCACAGTACTGGTACAAAAACAGATACATAGACCAGTGGAACAGAATAGAGAACCCAGAAATAAAGCCAAACACCTACAACAATCTGGTGTTTGACAAAATCAACAAAAATAGGCTATGGGAAAAAGACTCCCTATTTAATAAATGCTGAGATAGCTGGCTAGACATATGCAGAAGAAGGAAACATGGCCCCTCACCTCCACTATATATATATAAAAAAATCTCAAGATGGATTAAAGATTTAAATGTAAGTCCAGGCTCAGTGGCTCACGCCTGTAAGCCTGGCACTTTGGGAGGCTGAGGCGGGTGGATTACTTGAGGTCAGGAGTTCAAGACCAGCCTGACCAATATGGTGAAACCTTGTCTCTATTAAAAATACAAAAATTAGCTGGATGTGGTGGCGGGCACCTGTAATCCCAGCTACTTGGGAGGCTGAGGCAGGGGAATCGCTTGAATCCAGGAGGCAGAGGTTGCAGTGAGCCGAGATCGTGCCACTGCACTCCAGGCTGGGCGACAGAGCAAGACTCCATCTCAAAAAAAACAAACAAACAAAAAAAAAAAAGAGATTTAAATGTAAGACCTCAAAATAGAAGAATTCTAGAACAAAGCCTACGAAACACCATTCAGCTGGAATTGTCCTTGGGGAAGAATTCGTGTCCATGTCCTTGAAAGTAATTGCAACAAAAACAAAAATTGTCAAGTAGCATCTAATTAAAGAGCTTCTGCATAGGAGAAGAAACTTTCAACAGAGTGAACAGATAACCTACAGAATGGAAGAAAATACAATCTATACATCTGGCAAAAGTCTAATATCTAGAAATCTATAAGGAACTTAAATAACTGAACAAGCAAAACCAAAATAACCCCATTAAAAAATGGGCAAAAGATGAGAAGATATATGAGTGGCCAGTAAAGATATGAAAAAATGTTCCATGTCCCTAATCATCAGAGAAATGCAAATTAATACCACAATGAGATACCATCTCACCCGAGTCAGAATGACTGTTATTAAAATGACAAAAACAACAGATGCTGGCAAGGCTGAGGAGAAAAGGGAATGCTTATACACTGTTGGTGGGGAATTAAATTAGTTCAGCCACTGTGGAGAGCAGTTTGGATATTTCCCAAATAACTTAGAACTACCATTTGACCCAGCAATTCCATTAATGGGTATATGTTCAAAAGGAAACAAATCATTCTACCAAAAACATACATGCATTTGTATGTTCATTGCAGCACTATTCACGATAGCGAAAACATGAAATCAACCTAGGTGCCCATCAACAGTGGATTGGATAAAGAAAACGTGGTGCATATACACCGTGGAATACTACACTGCCATGTACATGAACAAAATCATGTCATTTGTGGCAACATGGATGCAGCTGGAGGCCATCATCTTAAGTGAATTAACACAGGAACAGAAAACCAAATATCACATGTTCTCATTTATGTAGGAGCTAAATATTGGGTACTCATGTACATAAAAAGAACAATAGACACTGGTGACTACTAGAGCAGGGAGGGAAGGAGGGCAGCAAGGGTTGAAAAACTACTGGATACTATGCTCAGTACTTGGGTGACAAGATCATTGATACTCCAAACCTCAGCATGACACAGTATACCTAAGTAACAAACCTGCACATGTACACCTGAGTCTAAAATAAAAGTTGAAAAAAATAAAAATAAATACATTAAAAATAAGTATGCATATACTAAAGCATATACCAATGGAAAAATACTGTAACCTATTACCAGGTATCATATTTATTTTCATATTATATATCACTTTATAGACTCTTAAACTTGACCTCTGAAATACTTTCTGTGCACAATAAATGAACTCACTGTATGTAATATGTGAAGAATCCTTCAGTCATAGCATTTCAGTGCTTAGAAGACACCTTATAATTCCTCAGCTATAATTTCTGTTCATGCTGTTATTCCTGAAAAATAATTATTTACAAATTCAGTAGAAAAGAATTTACTATGGCAATGTTGTGGGATGAAATGTGTTTCTCCAAAATTCACATGTTGAAGCCTAACCCCTGTATCTCAGAATTTGACTGCATTTGGAGATAGTGCTTTTAAACAAGTGATTAAGTTAAAATAAGACCATTTGGGTAGGCCTTAATCCAAACTAATTGGTGTCTTTCTATGAGAGGCCATTTGGACACACAAGGAGATATCAGGGGTGCACATGCAGATACAGAAATGACCACGTAAGAAAACAGTGAGAAGGCAAGACAACAAGAGAGCCCTCAGAAGAAGCCAAACCTGCTGATACCTTGATCTTGGACTTTTGGCCTCTAGAACTGCAAGAAAATATATATATATTTTTTTTTAAAAAAAGAACACTTGGAATTATAAAATTCAAGAAGAGAAACTACGTATCCTGGATGTGCCATTTTTTCTTGCATTTTTGCCTTATTCAGTCCATCCTTCCAATTCAGTGTTTATCAGCCCCTGGTAAACAGTACAATCATTTGGAGAGATCTTAGAAAATTTCGAAGTTTGGCCCTTTTTCTAATCAATTAAACCACAATCTTAGGTGATTCTATTGTGTAACAGTGTTTAAGAATCTCTGTTTATACCCACAGGGACTCATTTCTGGTCAGCATTTGGACCCTGTATTGCAACAGAGGGCCTTTCCTGTGAAGAGATCACTCTCAAAAGGGTTGCAAGTCTAGGCTGAACAATTACAATTTCAGAGGTTAAATATTCAAAATAGTAATAGTATTGGTTCTGGAGAATAAATACCTATATTGTTTGTGTGGTTTGTATACTAAGTGCCACTGTAACAATAAATCCTGGTTATCTTCCTTCTTCAGTCACACCCCATTTACCTTTCTCAAAATTTAGTCATTGAAACAGTAAAACATGGAAATACAAACTCATAGGTTATGGTGAAGAACTGCTCAGATGCCAGCACAAGGAAGAGGCATCTAAATGTAGTGGAGAAGGATTTGTAGTGGGGATTATACCAAAGTTTAGTCATTCATTTATGAAAAATGTTTCAACAGGCTCTGACAAGAAAGCAACTAAGAAGACAAACTTGGCTCTTGATATGGAATCCATAATTTAGCAATATTGAACAATATGTGGACTTAGTTAAAAAGTAAGGTAGTGACTTCTGGGAAGAAAGACCAGTAGATGGGTGAGCACAGGTGTGTGATGCAAAGAATTTTGGAGGAATATTATAAGATGGGGATAACAAAGATGATATGGGGACTGTTATTGATACTCTGTGCTTTTGAACTTGATCCCAAAGGTTTGACTCTAGAAGCTATGAAGGTTGTTTTTCCTGTAGGAATGAAGTAATTAAATCTTATGGGAGATAATACAGTAATTCATGGGAGACATGATGAAAATCATAGTAAGTTTGAGAATAATGGAGGTTAATGTAAGTGATATTAAAAGTTAACGTATAAAAAATAGATAAATGCCTGAAACTAATGGGTGAATGAGAGAATGAATAGCTTCATGTTTCTGTTGGGGACTTTAGAGTAGATGTTGTTTACCATTAATGACAACAAAGAACTCCAAATTAGGAACTGGATTGAGGAATATTTGAAGAATTAACTGGGAGGTATCTGAGGAGCAATAACAAGTAAGCTACATTAGATATTGTTTTTTGTGTTTTGCAAAAGATATGTGATCCAAGTAACTGATACAAATTTTTTATGATTATCCCTCTTCATTAGATCTAAAAATACTAAATGGTTATATTCACAGACTACACTAACCAGACAGTGTCCTCTATTCTGTCTGCAGACTCTTTAGTCAAATCATGCTAAGAATTTTCTTTAGATACAAGGCTCTGAAGCATGTGTGGCAAATATTTAACATGTAGGCTGTACATGTATATGGAGAATTCCAGTGTAATCTTAAATTATACACATCAATTTGCTAATTACTAACAAGCAAAGATAAGGGCCATTATTCCAGCTTCATATGGTAGTCCTAGCCATGCCACCTCTCCTTTATTCTTAGCCTTGCAGTTTTCCTAAAACAAGTTACATTTCTTTCTCCTCCAAAAACTACCCTGGTTTTATCTTTGTCTAGATAGTTCCTTCTCTTGCTTAAGGTTCTATCTCATTATCAGCTTAAATTCTATGTTTTGTGATGTTGGAATAAGAAAAAGACTCATTGAGAGTCATACCAGGGCACTGTGATTTCTTATTGGCCTAGTTGATGATGTGACACTCTTGTTTTTCACCTATTCTGGGTAGCAATTTGGAATTAAAAAATAATATTACCGTGGTATAAGTCCCAACAGAAGTATTAACCCTGGCTAGCACTACTTGTTATGACAGACAAAATAAATACACTTACATTTCACCTTGGTTACTTTTCCATAAAAGTAATTTTATAAGTAGAGTTACTCTGCCTTAACAAATACTGAACTGTTGGGTAAAAAATGTATATGCTAACATGAATCATGCATATAAGTGTGCTTAGGTAACCATATATGATAGAAATAGTGATATTGATGTCATATGAATTTTACATATTGATTATACTGTATCACTGTATACATATATATTACATTGATTATATATTATCAATGTTATAAATAATAGTTGGAGAACTAATACATACATGTCATTTATTACGTATTATACACATCATCTATCCCACCAAAAAGTTCTCTTTGAGTGAGAGAGATGTTATTTACAAAAATATGATAGCAACTTTCTAAATGTTTTTTCTATACATTCAAAATTATATTTTTGCTGATGAGTAGAAAAGTTAGCAACATGGACAATGCTTATAGATTAGTTGCATATCTTTTTAAGCTCAGTAGTGGGATTATCAAGTTTTAATTAATAATTCACTGAAAATTATTTAGGGATGAAAAACTTTTTTGATAAAAAATATAAATTTCAGAAGTTTCACTGAGATCACTGATACTTCTGAGTATTTTTCTTGAAATTTTAGTAAAAAGCATTCTTGTCAAAAAAATACAGACAGTGTTTGGTAGTCAAGAATAACCCACCTGTGGATAGCACTGGTACATAATAAATTCAGTATTTTTATTTTTCTGTTGTTGTTTTTAGAGATTCTGTGTTCATATATGAAGCACAGAGCAAAACAGGGGCTGTCTGAAAAAAGCCTCATGCCAGTCCAGAAAGCACCCCATCGAGGAATAGTGATATTGCAAAATTAACCATGAACCATGATCTGGTCCTCAGAAACTTGATTTTACTGGTGTACTGTGAATGATTGAGAGTGACTGTGTGACTAGGAACATTAACTAAGGAGGACTGAGGAACTTTCACCTTCTTTAACTTACCTTCTTAACCTGGGTACCATAAATGAAATTTAGGGGACCTAATAACCTGTCTAAAACAGTGCATATTTCTGAAGAGATAGGCAAATTCTCAAAGGAGTTGATGAAAAAAGAAATTGGCCAGGTTTGAAATAGACAAGCCAAAAAAAGTCAATAGTTCCAAGCAAGACTGTCCCCTGGTCCCCCTAGGAAATGTTTGCTTTTCTCTCTCTCATTTTTATTCTCCATTTCTGTCAATCTGTCTCACATTTTTTCTCAATCTTTTTTTGAAAGTAAAATTCTTATTATCATCTCTTTCCTAATAGCATACAAGTAAATTATAACTAAATTGTCACATTCCAGTTATCCAACAGTGATATTATTTTCAAATTACCTTGATGTTATGTTGAGGGTCAATGCTATGTGTGTGTGTGTGTGTGTGTGTGTGTGTATATATATATGAACTAAAATATCCAATATCTGTCAGTGTATCAACTTTACTATTTGAATCTAAGGATATCCTTGTTTCTTGGCAGTCTTGATGCATCTCAATGTTAACTGTCATTTGAGGTAAAATTTATTTTTTCCACACAGATGATTTTTCTCCATTTTAACATAAAATGAATTATGATATTATAACAGAAAATTTATAGCATTTGTACTAACTACAAAGATTAACGTTTTTATACAAAATTACATTTGGGTTTGCCTCTTGATGGGGATGTCATGATTTATTTCTTTATGTTAAACATAAAATTAGGAGAAATGTAAGAATTACAAAGTACGTCATCTGTAATCTAATTGGGAACTTTTTGTTGAGAATTTATAGATGTTGTTTTGAGAACCAGGCACGTTCATGCTTTCTGGTTTGATTTATCTTAGGTGGGATACACCGTGTTTGTAATTTATTAATTTTTCATAATTTTCCATCAGTTTTGGAAGCTATACAACCTATTCTTGCAGCATGTTTCTATGGCTGAGAACCAGAAGTCAGGTAGAAAAATATAGACAAAATATCATTCTTATAAAAATTCATGTGAACTTTGATATTCTATAGTTGCAGATATGAACTAGCAAAATTTCTGGAATGAATATATTAGAGGTAGTTGCAGTTTTAATATTATATTGATCAACAGCAAGCCTAGATGGGAATGGGGAAAATCTTTCACCTTATTCTCCCTGAGAATGTTATCAGAACGTATTGTTTGTACTTATAACATTTATAGCTGTTATCCTCTGTATTTACGTTTTATCTGCCCTTTCTACTAGATCCTGAACTCCTAGATGGCCCCGGCAGTGTTTCTATATCTTCATCGCACTGCACAAAGTGATATTATACAGTTGCTATTCTTTAAATGTGTGTTGAATGTCATAAAATTGATTGCTATATTCATATAGAACTATCCTTTTCAATGCTATGAAGAATAGGTGATGTTAATAAACTACTTTCAGTTCGAATTTCATAGTTTTCTACATTTTGGAGAGAGATATAGAGAAATAGTTAAGAAGCAAAAAATCGAATAAAATACTGCCTCTGAGAATCTCATATGACATTGAAAAAATTAGGTAAGCTACAGGAGTTTTCATATCTCTGAAATGGGGATGTTTTAAAATGGGTCACAGCTCACAGGCTGGGACCTTATCTCACTCCTCCCTTGAGATCTTCACCAGCTCAGCGTGCTTCAGATGTCCTCAAAGATTCTCTGCCTTACCATCTCGCATAGCTGTTTACTAAGGAGAACTGCAGTCACTTGATGTCACTCATAATTTTCCTCTGAAGTGGGTCAAGAAGATTGCTATAATTTTAAGTAAATGTCACCAATTGACAGACATTTCACAAAGGTTTACAAAGTAAAGTTTACATTTTAAAGTTTACATATTAAATTCCAGTTCAGTTCTCCCAAGGGAAAAGTCCAGGCAGAAGATCTGTGTGAGTCTAATAATCATACAGATCTTTGTCCTTTTAATAAGATCATGGGGAAAATGTATCTTCCAGGTATGTAGCATCTGAACATGTTATCATTTACAACTTATGAGATCTGTGTACATAATCATAAAGATGCATGTGGCGTTCACTTTCTCCTTGTTCAAATGTTGTAGTTAATACCTCATAAGCCTATTTTTAAAATTAAATGAGATAAATGTAAGCCATTCTAACACTCTCTGGTACAGAGTAAGTGACCAACAATGGTAGTTAATGTGGTTACAGTTCAGAAGGCACATAATAGTAAGAAATCTTTCTTGATGAGAAATTTCACATATCTTTCACTTGGAATAAACTATTAAAAATAGTGGATAAGATTAAAGTCCTAATTATGGGCTATAGGTAGTACAAAACACTGCATATGCATTACCACGTTTTACAGTTGAGCAGTTAGAGGCACGGAAAGGTTAAGTACCTTATTCACAATCCCATAGATGATAAGTAGCAGAACCAGAATTTGAATCAAGAAAGGCTGACCTAAGAGCCCACGTTGTGTTTCTGCAAAGGGCCAAATAGTAAATATTTTAGGTCTGTGGGCCGTAGGCTCTCTATTATAACTACTCAACTCTATTCCGACAGTGTGAAAGCAGCTATGAACAATATGTAAACAAATAGGCATGCATGTGTACCAGTAAAATTTTATTTACAGAACAGGTAGCAGCCTTGATTTGATTCATGGATTGTAATTTTCTGATATATGCCCTAAACCAGCAGCTCTCAAGGTTTTGAAATATCATTAAACATCTTCCACAGAATAAGAGGGTGTCAATTATTAAAGAATTCCACACTCTCCTAAAGACTTATACTCCTTTACTACCTGACTTATACCAATTGGGCCATCTCCTTTTTGGTTCTAGGAATGCCAGAACATGAATTGAAAAGACCATCAAGAAGATTGGAAACAGCTAATAAGTAAAATTTACCTTAGCCCAGAGTGTAACAATAGCATTCTTGGTGGCCATCTCTCAAACTTTCTTGCCACAGTTGAATGAACATTGATTCAGCTGTATGAATATCAAAAAGATGGATCACTTTCAGAATTTAGGAATTATCTAACCATTAGAGTCATGTGTCAGACCTGAACATATCACACCAAGTGCTCTGTTTCACATCTTTGTAGCTGGGTTAAAACAGAAGTAGCTTTGTTGGAAAAATGAAAGAGAAAATATAATGGTAAATCACTACCCTTCAGGAATTACAGCTCTTAACTGAGCTTTTATAAGAAATTCTGTAATAAAAAAGAGATACAATCTAGAGCAGACACATGACAATTTAAAGGCCTAAGAGATAATTCCCATTGCCAGGGACATTAGGTATTGAAAACTAATGAGTACTAAAAAAAATGAAATGAAATAATTGCCCAGCTCTGACCAGTGGAAAGGAACAACCAACATTAAAAGACGTTCATTGGTCTTTGTCCAGTGCTACTCCTCAAATATCAACTTGTTTTGTAAATATAAAGGCTACCACATCAAATACACTTTCCATAAATTTCCTATTATATCTTCATCTGAGTAAAAATATGTTTCCATGGTGGATATTTTTAAACCTTTCAAGATCTACCTGCCTCCCAACCCTTAACTATGTCACTGCAGATCTTGACTATGTTCTCAGTAATTCAGTACCTAGAATCTGTTAAGGACATATTTACTGTGAAAATAGAATCCTATAATTGGATATAGTTTTAATGGCCTATGTTTTAGATTTTCTAGAGGAAGCAAACTTAGTTACCTTCTCTCGATTTTTATTTCAGTCCCATTGGCAGAATGTTTCACCATGTTCAAGGCAAAACCTGGGATCCATAAAAGCCCATGGGCTCAAAGCTGTGACAGATATTTGATCTGTAGCTCTGGGTAAACTACCTCTATATGGTATCCATAGGGAAATAAAATGTGCTCATTTTCTAATTTTGCATAAAACTCACCAGAAAGTTAGTAGTTTAAACAACACTCATTTATTATCTCATATTTTGCAAGTCAAAAGTTTAGATATTTTCAGCAGGGCCTCTGTTTAGGGCTAACAAGTTCGTAATTATGGTGTTGGATAAGCTGGACACTCATGGAGGTTATGAGAAATAATTTCCTCCCTAGAGCATTCACTTTCTTGGCTGAATTCAGTTACTTGTAGTTTTAGGACAGATCCCTGTTTACTTGTTAGCTGTCAGCTGGGATCTGCTCTCAGGGCTTAGAGATTTCTTGAAGTTCCTGGTCACACACTTTCTTCATCTCAGCAATGGAAAACTGCCTTGAGGTGAATCTTTCTCATGCTTCAAATCTCTTTGACTTTCTCTCCTACTCCTAACTAGAACTCTTTAATTTTAAAGAACTCTGTGTTTGGCAAATCCAAGTAATCATCCCTTTTGCCATATAATTTGAAGTAATGACAGGAATGACATTTCATCATATTGTATAAGGTTCTGCCTATATTCAAAGGAAAGGGGATTACACAAGGGTGAGAGTGATTGGGTGTTATTCTTAGAATCCTGCTTGGAGCACCCATGAAGTCCTTCATTCTAAAACAGGAAGAAAACTATGGACTGTGGGCCAAATCCAGTCAGATGCCTGTGCCTATAAATACAGTTTTACTGGAATAGTGCTACACCCATTTGTTTGGATATTGTCATATATTGTCATGTTTGCTTTCATGCTATAACAGCAGAGTTGATTAATTGCAACAGACTATGCTCCACAAAGCCTAAAACATTTACTATCTTGCCTTTTATTTAAAAAACAAAGTGTTTGCCAACCTGTGGCCTACACTTTTATGTCTAATTTAGTGGGGTTAATTATCCATGTCCTATGTTTTGCTTGCTAACAACAACGAAAACAACAACAGTTAATAGACAAGGATATTGCCTAGTTCACTATCACTAGGAAATTAACTGAATTGTCAACCCTTACTTTCTTGCCATTTCATATCCCCATACTGATATTTTTCCCTTTGACCTGAAGCTATTTATTTTGCTTTGGTTGACTTAAGCTCAGTCTTCTCTAGAAACCCTGTTTACCCTGATAGCCAGTGAAAATTTGCTCTCAAATGAGAAAATCAGTAGTTATGTCCAAATACTTCACTTAAACTCCCTCATATTTCCCACAAATATTAAACTAATACCTAAAGAGTGAGTCCTGGGCATTTAACCATTACCCAGTATGTTGATGGTTTACTCTCATATCCAGTTGCTGAAACTAGCCCCTGGGATGGCTCCCTGTTTATACATTAGAAAGCAGGTCAGGGCATTGGCACTGGTAAGTTTTTCCAGGCTTATGACATAGCAAGAAAGATATATACCCCACATATAGGAAATACTCTATTTATATTTGACACATTAAAATTGTAGAAGAACCAAATAATGAATCTGAAATTAGTTTAGACAAACTGAACATTCAAAAACACTGTGGGATTGAAGCCTTTTGCCCCAGTGCACTCGTAATGACTGATTTTAAAGAGGTTTGATTTGTTAGTCAAGTTATAGGACATAAAAGGAGCAGTAGGCCAGGCACAGTGGCTCACACTTGTAATCACAGCACTTTGGGAGGCTGAGGGGGGTGGATCACCTGAAGTCAGGAGTTTGAGACCAGCCTCGTCAACATGGTGAAACCCCGTCTCTACTAAAAATACAAAATTAGCCTGGCGTGGTGGTGTATGCCTATAGTCCCAGCTACTTGGGAGGCTGAAACAGGAGAATCACTTGAACCTGGGAGGCAGAGGTTGCAGTGAGCTGAGATCGCGCCATTTCACTCCAGCCTGGGCAACAAGAGTGAAACTCCGTCTCAAAAAAAGAGAGAGAAAAGCAGCAGTAGATGCTATTCAAGCCTGCAGATATGGCACCTGTGCCCTCAGCATTTCTGTTCTAGAAAGTTGTCCTGGATTTTTAACATCACCAAATGATCTGTAAAACTAGTGAAAAAGTTAGAAAATTTTAATGCTACTTGAAAAACTTACCATAGAAAGGAAGTTAAAAACCTTCTGTCAGGGATTGGGATCTCTCTTGTGACTAAATCTTAGAATTGTCAGAATATGGTTAAGGCAAATTGTACAAGGTCTATGAATAATTATTTGTTTGTTTGTCTCCTCATTCTCAACATCAGTGCCCAGAGTGTTAAATACTGTTTGTATGCCCACTTGACAGACCACTTAGCAAATAATTCTGCCACCTAAAGTGTCCAAAACAACACTGCCATAACCCAGTCAGAGACTACAGACACCATGATTTGAAAAAGATTTTGAATAAGGTAGGCCTGTGCATGGGAATAATAAAGGAAAGATTTCCTCTTGCCAAATAGGAAGGAGTGCGAAAGGTTTTTGATTTTTTTCAATACCTAAGTACCTTGGCGTTGTTTTCTGCAATCTTTGCATGTAAAAGAATTACAAGTCTTGAGCCCAAACTCCCCATCTTTCTTCCTAAATCTAAAAAGCAGAATATGCTTTCTCAGACTTGCTTACCCTTAGGCTATATTATTCCGAAAACTGAGAATGCTTACTTAATTTTAGCAGAACATCTGCCTTATATCTCTCATCACATTCCTATTTTTATACCCTTTTATTTCAACCAACATATAAAATCTCTGCCAACTGCCATAAGCACAGCAGCCTCACTTTCATACTGACCTTCCTGTTAGAGAAGCAGAAAACAATAAAAAAATAGTTTTACTTTCTTACCTCTTTGTTTGGTGGTTGTATTTAGGATTCTAGGAACTTCTCATGGACCCTTTCTCTTTTTAGCAAATGCCTGCAGATTCTTGAAGTGACTGCCCTAAAATTAGCCCCTCTGTGCAGTATTTTCTCAAACTTTTATGACGTTCGAAACTTCATCCTAATACTTATTATAGTATTACATGCTGCTTCTACATTTTCTGTCTAGATTATAGGCTCAACAAGCAAAGGGAGAGTCTCTTATTAGTTTTTATTTTTCTGTTACCTACTACAGTGCCTGGCATAAGGTTGACTTTCAATAAACATTGTATAACAATAGTAGGTGAAGGAATGGGGTTTTAAGTCAGTCTGACCTGGGTCCCAGTCCTGGCTTCAAATATATAAGGTGTAAAATCATGACCAAGTTTCTTAATCCCTTTAAACCTCAGTTTTATCAACTGTAAAATGGAGAAAATAGTTGCACCAACCTCAGCAATGGCATTGTTAATAAATGAATTGGTGCACAGAGATGAATTAGCACCGTGCCTTATATGTGGTAAATGCTCAATATGTGTTAACTATTAAGAACATTTAATAAAAGTAAAAAAGTGAATTACAGTTTAGCAAAGTGTCTACAGTCTATGTCCAAGTCAGTTTATGTTCAAACTGTAACACTTTTGTCTTGTCTGGATTAATCATATGTGGAGGCATAAAAAGTTGTCATCCCATATGGCTTGAATATTTCTTTATGATGCATAAGTGGTACTACCAATATTTCTGAATTTTAATGATATGTAGTAAAACTGCAAAACCATAATACTGCACAAGCACAGTGATCAAAGCTTTCAGTAGAGTTTAATTTTGTTCTATGCGTATGTACTTTCTATTTTAATTCCTTAAAGTCATTTTTTTAATCCATTCTTTTGATCCAGTCTTGCAAAATAGTAAGTTCTCTCAGTCTCTCTCCAACTTCTCCCTCCCCCTCTTCTTCCCTACCTCATTTTTTCCAATGATATATTATGTTGTTTTATTCAATTTAATTTATACATTGATGAGTATAATCATGTTTATAATATAAAACTGCATAAGAGAAACTTTGCATATATTATGAAAAGTGGAGGAAGATTAATCTCCTGGTGCTTTCTGACCTCTCCCTGCCAAGGAAGAGTGTCTGGATATATGAGTAGAGAAACTCAGAGGTAACTCAATGCATTGCACACAAAAGGTGAACATCAGGATCCATTTCCAAAGGCTGTGGATTCTATAGCTTGCCTCTCCTCCAGTGGTTAAAGGTGAACAGTTACCTGGTACCATTATTATTATATGTGTATTTGATGATTCCTTTGGCCATTTCAATTCTCTTGGAGTGTGAAGAACAATTGTTATTGAATTTTAAGCCCCATGGCAATAGATTTTAGTTTCAGCCATGCATGGAAATATGTGTTAGGCATATTACAGCCTCATAGATATATATTCTAGATTATATGAAGACAAGGTGAAATATAAGCCTTGCCACTGTGGTCCCAAGACTGTCTTAAGTGCTTATAATATGAGGGCAGAAGATTTATTACAGTTTGGGGTAATAATCTGTTATGGATCATTGTTGATCATTACAACACTGAAGTGAAAAATGTATATTGCAATTTAAAAGATTTGTTTCCCCTTATATCTCATTTGTAACTCTGCTATTTGTGTTATAGAATTTCAATATATATTTATGATATATGCTGCTACAGATACGCTGCAACACTGAAATGGCACTTTTGGATAAAGTTTTCTTGTTTCCCCTTTAAAGAGAGTTTTAAAATATTTATGAGGAGCAATGCATATAATATACTATTTTAAGGGTGCACCAGCTGTTCTTCACACTGGGTGCTTATAAATACATACATATCTTTAGCCCATATTCAAACACATTATTATGTCTGTGAAAAATTAAGAAGATAATATGGAAAGTTGCTTTAGAGCAGAAAGAGGTATGGGGTGTGGTCTTGTGTTTAATATGTAACATTTAGTGTTCCCTAATATTTACTCTTATGGTATTCTATGTTAAATAAGAAATAGTTGCAAATGCTAAGATTACTTGCTGTTTGATGGCTGTGTTGCCTGCTCATACTTTATATTTAATATTATATAGGTTTACGTTTGCAAAATGTTTTGACAGACCTCATATAATCCCCGTGATGACCTGAGAAGTAGTCGGTCAGGTATACCTCTAGCAAGTGACTGAATCAATACTAATGATATCTACTCTACCTCTTCCCACAAAGTCTTCAAGTCTTTTAATTCCTATTCTAGGATTTCTTGAATTGCAGTAAGCTGTACTTAGTGCTATATATTACCCTAAAAAGCTTAACATTGTATATTTAATATAAATATAAATCGTATATAATTATATAAATATGGAAAGGTTTCCATAAATATAAAAATGCAAGCATAAATAGAGATGTCTCATACATTTGTATTTATAAGATAAATTCATAAATTAAGGTAACTTTTAACCAGAGAAGTTACATCCAAATTTTATAAATTATGTATAGGATCTAAGTTCAGAAAACTACAAATCACTGATGAAAGAAATCAAAGATCTAAATAGAGAGAGAGTGTTACTCCATAGATGAACATGTGGAATGTTCATGGATTGGAACATTAATATTGTAAAGAGGTCAATTCTTTTACATTTGATCTAAAAATTCAATGCAATCCCAACCAAAATTCTAGAAAGCTATATATAGATATTATAAAATGATTCTAAAGTTAATGTGTAAAGGCAAAAACCTAGAAAAACCAAGACAATACTGAAAAAGAAGAATTTGAAGGTGTCACACTACCTGATTTCAAAACTTACCCTAAAGCTACATTAATCATGACAGTGTGGTAATGGTAAAAGAACAGATGCATAGATTAATGGAACAAAATAAAGAACCCAGAAATAGATCCACACAAATATACCAAACTGATATTTAACAAAGGAGCAAAGGCAACCCAAAGGAGAAAGGATCATCTTTAAATAAATGGTACTTATAATTTTTTATGAATGATTGAATAAATAAATCAATGGAGAAATATAGACAAATCTTAGATGCAGAATACTTTAAAATAATGTATGTAAATATTCTACCCTCAATGAAGTTAGCATAGCTATTCACTTTTTATGTGTGGATACAATAATGATTTCATTCCAAAGAGTACATTATAGAGCAGAAGAAAAATAACTAGACAGTGGAGAAATCTGGCAAACACTACGTCAGCCATGTGATCAAGGTTAATAACATCAACAGTGAAAAGTCATGTTGATAGTTTTTCTATGTGATATATTGTGATGAAATGGCACTTTGCCTCTGTGGTTTTCCTCTTAAAAAACCAAACATTCAACTTAATTACGAAAAAAACAGATTGCACAAATCTTAGTCAAAGTACATGTTATAAAATACTAGAGCAATATTCATCAATATTGTTAAGGAATTCAAAAACAAGGAAAGTCTGTGAAACTGTTGAAGTCAAGAGGAGCCTAAGGAGACAACACTACTAATATAATATGACATTCTGAATGGGATCACAGAACAGAGATTAGACGTTAGAGAAAACTAAGGAAATCTTGATAAAATATGAATTTCAGTTAATAATTAGGTTATGAATAATAGTTCATTAATTATGATAATGTACTATACTAATATAAGAGAGGATCTTGGGCTTGGATCCAAGAACACTATGTATTATCTTCATGATTTTTCTGTAAATCTAACTGCCATCTAAAATAAAATATTTATTAAAAATATAGATTGTACTTGTT
>NW_012105209.1:1213815-1250605 GCF_000951045.1 Mandrillus leucophaeus | reverse complement strand
GGTTTCACCATGTTGGCCAGGCTGGTCTTGAACTCCTGAGCTCAGGTGATCCGCCCATTTCGGCCTCCCAAGGTGTTGGTATTACAGGTGTGAGCCACAGAGCCCTGCCTATTGAGCATACATTTTTGGTGGCAGAGTGGAACAAATAATAAGTAAATAAGCAAATAATTTTGGAAAATGATAAATGCTTTAGAGAACAACAAAGCAGAGATGGGTGATAAGAAGTTTGGAATTTCTATTTTCTATTTTATTTATTTTTTAAATTTTTAAATTTTCAATTTTTGTGGGTACATAGTAGATGTATGTATTTATGGGGCATATGTATTTATGGCATGCAATACATAATAATTACATTCATGGAAAATTGGGTATCCGTCTCCTCAAGGATTTATTCTTTGTGTTACCAACAATCCAATCATACTCTTTTAGTTATTGTAAAATGTACAATTACATTGTTATTGACTATAGTGGGGGTTTCAATTTTAAATAGGATATTCAGGGAAGGCCTACTGAAAAGGTGGAATTTGTATAAAGACATGAATGAGGTAGGGAAATGAGCCCTGTGGATATCAGGAGGCAAATAAGTCAAGCAGAGGAAAGAGTAAGTGCAAAGTCCTTGAGGCTGGAGGGTGGATGGTGTGTTTGAGAAATAATGTGGCTGAAGTGGAGAAGTGAATTGGGGTACAGCATTAGATGACATCAGAAAAATGACAGTGGTAATGATATGGGAGGGGCAAATCACATAGGGCTTGTGGACTGTTGCAAAGAGTTTTGGTTTTACTATTTGTAGGATAAAAAGGCCTGTAAGCAGACAAGTAGAAGGGAATGAATTGAAGCCAAAAGACCAGTGGCAAAGCGATTGTTATAACCCAAGCAAGAGATGATGGTGTCTTAAATGAGGATGTGGCAGTGGAGGTGCTGGAAGTGGTCAAATGTAGTGTACATTTTGACTGCAGAGTCGATATGATTTTCTGACGAATTGGACATGGTGTGTGAGAAAAAAGGATGATTTTCAAATTATGGGACTCTGTACCTGAAAGAGTGGAGTTCTCATTAGTTAAGGTTTAGAAGTCTGTAGGTAGAATAGATGGGGGTGGGTTGGAGGTAGGTCAGGAATTCAGTTTTGGACATGCTAACTTGGTGGTATCTCTTATATACCCAGGTGGAGATGTTTAATAGACAGATGTGTGAATCTGCATTCAGACAAGTCGACTGAGCTGGAAATAGAGCTTTAGGAATTTTTAGCTTCAGATGAAATTTAAAGTCAGAAGATTGAATGAGATCCTCTCAAGAGCAAGTGCAGATAGATAGGAAAAGAGGTGTAAGAACTACCTCCAGCTTCAAGAGGTGAGGAATGTGATGAGACAATACGAGAAAGACTAACTGTGAATGAAGTAGATGAAGTATGGAAACCAAACCAGTGTTTCAAAGTGGAGGGAGTAGCCAGCTGTGTCACGTGTGAGGTCAATCAAGAGAAAAATCTAAATTTGACATTAACAATAGTGAATGTCTTTATAATACCTTCTTTTGGGGTTGTACTGTCAAAGCAATAACAGAGCTGGATAGCAGTTAAAATGGTAAAAACAGATTTTATTTAGGACTATTGCAGTAGAGAAAAGGGACCTCAGCATAGAACTGGACACAATTCTGATACAGGATGGGCAAGTGAGAATTTACAGCCGAGGAACAGAGTGGATATCAGTGCATGGAAAATTACTAGGAGGAAACATTGGAATTCTGGCTAATCCTGACCTAGCGGGATTGTTACTGAAAACAGGACAGGATGATCAGACATTACTTAGGAGACTGTGGAGAATAAGGAACCTGATCAAATATCCAGGGTGGGGAATTCTCGCTAAACTAACTTAGCAGGATTCTCCGTGAAACAGGATTTTATAAGGAAGTATGCAGATGGTCCTAGGAGAAAATTCAGGAGCCTGACTGAAGTTTGGTCAAGCAAAGAATCTTTGTCAGTACATTACCTTACAGTTCATTACAATAGTGTTCTTCTCACTTTGAGCACACTGGGCTGTTCAAGCCTTGAGGTAGTTATAACCGCTCATATATCCATCACACATTTTATGTGTGCACCAGTTCATTACAGTACATTACAGTTCACAAATCATTTTAAAACAACTTTTCCCTGTTTTATTTTCACAGCAGTCCTACACAAAAGATATTCTGAACTTTTTTATGCTTTAGCTGAAGAAGCTGAGAGGAAAGTAAAATTCTTTTTCAAACATTTTTCTGCTCTCAAATGGCATAGTCTAGGTTTAAACAATTTTATATGATTTTAAATCTAGTGAGATAACATCTTTTGTAAGATATTTTATGCCACTTGGTTGGTACTCAATAAATTATTCTTTTTTTCTATTTCTCTTTTTCTTTTAAAGCTTATCGTCCTTCTAGAAATATCTATACCAAATGGTGTTAATACAGAAATTATTTAATTAATATGTTCATTTTGTATTAGTCGACTTTTATATGATAGTCATTAGACTTGGTACAAGGAAAACAAAACTGGGTAAGATATAATCCAACCCTTTGAAGAGATCACACTGTAGTAAGTGAGACAGACATTCATAACATACTGTGCTAAGGATTTTAATAGGGGTAGCTGAAAAGGGCGAAGGGAACACCAAGAATAACTAATTCAGCTCGAGTGGTTAGACTAAAGTGACACTTTGTAGGAGAAAGTCAAGATGATTGAAAGCAGAAGGATAAAATATACTGTTCTTCTCACTTGGAGCACACTGGGCTGTTCAAGCCTTGAGGTAGTTATAACTGCTCACATATCCATCAAAGGTTTTATCTGTGCACCAGACGCACACCAAGGTCAGGACAACAAGAAAACATCACAATCCATGCAAGCATTAACTTTGATGGATGACTTAATTATCTTGGTTCCCTGATGAATAAATAGTGTAACCATTCCCAGAAGATAATTTTTAGTCTCCTAGTTGACAATGACTTAGTTAAGTGGGATATTAAAACCATGATCTGATAAGATAAAAACATTTCAAAAACTACAGAGCTTTTGTGGTTTGCCCGTAGCTAGTTATACTGTGGGCTTGACAATGTACTCGTGACATAACAAGATACCCAGCTTATGAATGGATGCCACTGGTATCTGTCTTGGTGTGCTTTGAAAGACAGACATATTTATCATCTGCTACAGCACTGTTTTGTTAGACAAATTCAGCCGAGAGGACTAAATAATTGAATGCCTCCTTTAAAATATACACACATAAATATACACATCATATTCAAATACACATGATTGTAATTAATAGGCAGAGGAAAGCAAAGAAAAACTTCTGTTAGACTGGTTTATCTAAAAATATTAAAAATAGAGAAATGTCAATAACCTTTCACTAACAGAGTAAATACATTATGTAGAGATTGATAAATGCTTCTGCAGTGACTCAGGGAAGAATATGTGTTTGGTATCTCTAGGAAATATTTTCATATTCAACTTAAATCACAACTTGTGAGATATTTCCACGGCTGCAATAACTAGCCCTGGATTATCTTTACTTTTTGTATGGAGCATAAATGGAGATAGAGCTGTGAAATTTCCAAACAAGTATATTTATTTCCAAGAACAGGCTTAGAAAGAATTATTCTGTTGTGAACCTGGAGCTTATAATGAATATTCAGAATTGGTATGGTCAACAAATTTAGAAAAGCCCATTTTAAAAATGTACTTAACTCCAAATAGTCTCCTTCAACTTCACTCTAACCTTTCATGAAGTTGGGAAGCCTCACTTCAACTGAGCCCTGGCCATCAGCCCAAATGTCAATACCTGAATTGAACTCACTAATGTAGCTTCATATTGTCTCCCCTGATTGCATGTAAATTTTGGCTTTACTATAAATCCTAGGCCCATTTTACCTTCGCTTGCTTTTCTTTTTCTTATTCTTTTTCTTTTCTTTGTAAGCATCCTAATCCTGTAGACAAACTGGCCAAGTTCAAATCTTTGCTAAGGAACCTATCAGCTCTAATTTTTAGTACCCTGTTTAAATCCTGGGGCCTCAGTTTTATTATCTGAAAAATAGGTTTAATAATATTGTCTTTCTTACAAACTTCTTGAAAATATTAAGTAAGATAAAATAAAAATTAATCCATGTAAACTGTTTAGCAAAGTGAGTTGTACATAACCACCAATAGGTATTTTTAGTACAGTTTATCTTTACTCAATACTATTGTCTTCATGAAGTTTTTTTCTCTCCTCGAATATATTCTGCCATATAATATACAGAGTTCTCTAGGCTCATGGTTTCTAGACTAGACATGATTTCAAGAAATATTCATTTCAAAGTACAGATTTGCAAAAAGTAGTAAGAAATAACATAGCCTGAAATTTCATTACCCAGAGATAATCACAATTGAAAGGACTGGAATGTTTTTGCAGATATTTCCCAATGCAATTTTATAAATAAAAGTACAACTAAAATATAAAATACATATATTAATAATAATGAAAGATAAAAACCATATGACCCAATAGATGCAGGAAAAGTATCTGACAAAATTCAAATTGTCGACAAAATTTTTATCCATTTATTATAAAACTTTTCAACAAATTAGATACATAAGAAATTTGTTGCAGTAAAAGCCTGTATTTCAAACCTACAGCTAACATCATACTCAATAACAAAAAAAATTGAAAGCTTTTCTTTTAGAATGAGACTCAACAGGAAGATACCTATTCTTATCACTTCTATTTAACATAGTACTCGAAGTCCTAGACAGAGCAGTAGCAAGAAAAAGAAAAGAGAGGCATAGAAATCGGAAGAAAAAGGAAGTTAAATGATCTCTATTTCTATTTTACGTATATTTATTTTTCATGCTCTCTTTGTGTGTGTGTGTGTGTGTGTGTGTGTGTGTGTATATGTGTAAGGCACTCTGCTTGCCTGACACTACAAAGCATATAAAGACATTTGCAACATAATTCCTGCTTCTTCAGGGCATTTGCATTCTAGCATAAGCATGAAACAAGCGTGCCAATAAGTATAATCAAAAGTAAAAAGACAGTATGTGTCTTAGAAGTATACAAATCATGTGGTAATTTAAGGGAGGAAAAATTCACCTGTGTTTGGAAGGAAGTTAGGGAGGGTTTGAAGAAGGTAACATTTGAGATGGTTTTTAAGAGGTCAAGACTGGAAACGGCAGTAGCTTCCAGGAAAAGGGAATACCAGTGAAAATCCTTTTCAAAGGTGAGATGAATGTTCTACAATAGTGAGTAGTTCAATTTGATCAGAATGTAAACATCCTGTAGGGAAGGGAGAAGACAGGAAAATTGAAAGGGAACCTCGGACCAGGTACCTTAGGGCCTGGGCTGAAGAGTTTGCAGGTAGTACAGAATCATTAACATTGTTCCTGGAAATAATAACTGGCTCTTATGAACAATGCTTCAGTGGACATTCTCTTCTGCATCACTGTACCTTTGCCTAATTAAACCCTTAGGATAAACTTCTAAATGTTTGATTCCTGGAAGTTTGTGAGGCCTTTGATACATGTTGCTAAGCTGCATGAAAATGCCTATTTTTCAAGGGGCTCACCAGCAGTAGATGTTATTTTTATAATCTTTGTCTATCTTATGAAGGGTAACCAATATGTTATTTTGTTTTTATTTTCATTCCCTTAAATACAAGTGAAATTTAATAAATTAGCTCAGATTTAATCTCTTTTCTTTCTGAAATTCCTAATCATGTTCTTAACCCCTGTATTAGTTTCTTTTGCTGCTATAACCAATTACCATGGACTTAGTGGTTTAAAAACTAACATTTGTTTTATAATTCAGTATGTCAAAAGACCCACACAGGTCTCAATGGGCTGATATCAAGACGTTGGCAAGGCTTCCTTCCTTCCCTGAAAGCTTCAAGGGAGAATCCATTTTACCATTTCAGGCTTCTATTGGCTGCCAGCATTTTTTAGCTTGAGCCTCTCTCCCTCTTCAAAACCAGCAGCAGTGGGTCAAGTCCTAATGTCATATCTCTCTGAAGACCCACTCTTCTGCCTGCCTCGTTCAGTTTTAAGGGCTCATATGGTTATGTTGGACCCACCTAGATAACTGGGATTATCTAGGTTCATACCCTTAATTGCATCTGTGAAGTCCTTTTTGGCATGTAAGATATTATGCCTTTAGCATAGCCACAGATTCTGGGGTTATGGTAAGCACATCTTTGGGGGGCCACTATTCTGCCTATGACAACCCAGTTTTGTTTTAATGGGAGTTTCATTTTTCTAAGTATACATGTATTAACTTTCTATATCGATGTTTTTCATATGAGCAAATCTCTTTCTTTCTTCTCTACCACTGACCGAAAATCACTGTTTTATTAGCTGAGGAACGTCGTGGCATGGAGTCTAAGCATGATGATCACATAGCCAGGTATCCTAAACTCAACTCCCAGCTCCAAGTTTCATGAACTGTGATGTGCTGGATGACTGTCATAGTTCACAAATCTGAAATTTTCTCAACTTTAAAATGAGAATATTAATTATAGTACCTACACCATATAATTTTTAACAATCCACGCCAAATACTTGGCATGTTCTAAGTAGTCAATAAATCTTTGATACCATTAAGAGTATTTTTTCAATGTATAGAAATATATTTGTGTGGCCATGAAGTGTCATGGATCATTCACAATAACTAAGATACACCATTGAACAAAATATGGAAAAGTACTATTTCTATTTCTAAGCTTACATTTCTAGTTATTGGTGTGAGAGAGAGAATAATTAATGAACATTTTTTTAAATGAGTTATATAATATTCTGGGCTGAATTGTGTCTTCCCCAAAACTCACATGTTGAAGTACTTACCCCCAGACCCTCATGATGTAACCGTATTTGGATACAGGGTCTTAAAAGAGGTAATCAAATTAGAATGATGTTATCGGGGTGGAACCTAATCCAATATGCTTGGTGTCTGTCTGAGAAAAGAACATTTGTACACAGACACACACATACAAAGGCAAGATGAAGTGAAAGCACGTGGTAAAGACAATCATTTACAAGTCAAAGAGAGGCCTGAAACAGTAAAAAGCCCTCAGGGGAAAAAAGCAAATCTGCGGACACTTTGATATTGGGATTTTAGCCTCTGGAACTGTGAGAAAATAGGTTTCTGTTATTGAAGTCATCCAGGCTGCAGTACTTTGTTACAGCAGCTGTAGTACATTGATACATGTGGTACATTGGAAATTGATAAATGCTATGGAAAAAATAAAACTACGTAAGGAGGTTGTAATGCTGCTACAGAGGACTTTTAACAGCACATCACTAGTGGGTGTGGCCAATAACTGTTCCTACTATTTTCCTCACTTAATTAGTAGTAGGTATTTATTACACACACAGTTTCTAACTCATGATATCTGTTTTTAAACATTTGTTTGTAAGGGGACAGTTTGGAATATGGAATCAATGGACACTTCATATTTCAATGACTTAACATTCCCTCAACAATCAACAGCATAATTGACCAAATTTGTTTTCCTAATTTCATATCAACCCCTGTGGAGCTCCTAATGGCTGGTTTATTAATAATAAACAGCACCTTGTGGTTAAGATAAAACCTCTGACTCTTTATCCCATATTTATCAATAATTTTTGTCAGTGTTGTGATGAATAAAAATGATCCTGAGCTCCAGTTTTCTTCTGTGGTAATTTATATTAGGTGTCCATGACAAGAATTGTTCCAATATTTCCCAATTTACAAATGCCTGTATTACTTTTTGTTTGCTTATAAGGTGACTGTTTGACATAAAAATATAGATTTTCACTTGGAAATAAAATTCTATATATTAGATTTTCACTTGGAAACAAAATTCTATATGTTAGATTTTCACTTGGAAACAAAAATCTATATATTAGATTTTCAGGATAGTTTGAGAAAATATTTACTCATTTGAAGCCTGATTTTTTTTTTTTTTTTTTTTAAAGAAAGGGTCCTGCTTTGTCACTTAGGCTGGAGTGCAGTGGTGAGATCATGGCTCACTGCAGCCTTGAACTCCTGGGCTCAAACTATCCTCTTGCCTGAGCCTCCCAAGTAGCTAGGACTGCAGGCATGTACCACCACACCTGGCTAAATTTTTATTTTTTGTAGAGACAGGGTCTTGTTACATTGCCCGGGCTGGTGTTGAACCCCTGGCCTCAAGTGATCCTCCCATCTTGGCCTCCCACAGTGCTGGGATTATAGGCGTGAACCAGTGAGCCTGACCTCTAATGTTTACCAATAACGTTAACTATAAACACACTTATTCTGAATCTTTTTGAGGATTAATTGGAACCTGTTTGTGAATAAACTTTGTAAAAAGAAATATGCATTTGGTTATCCTAAATTCTATCTGCAAGACATCTGTTCTATGCGCTATAGAAGACAATGTTTTCCTACTTTTCCTTTTAGGGTAGCTCAAAATAAAGGAAGGAAAGTCCTAGAATCTTTGGGTTGGATGGGATCAATTACCACAAAAACGTTTTAATTCTCTTCCTAACAGTTATATGAGTGTTCATCTGTGATGACTAATTGCTGAAGAATCCTGATACATCTTTCAACCCCTTACTGAGAAAATTTAACAACAAGAAGGAATGCTGTTTAATCTAAGGTAGCTCATTCCATTTATAGATAGCTCTTTTTTTTCCTTGTAAAGATTTTTATTGTTTGTTTTTCTATTAAACTTAAACTTTTAGAAAAGTTTTAGATTCACAAAAAAAGTTGAGATAATACGTAGAGCTCTCATAAATCCCTGGCAAAAACTCTCTTTGACCAAACCTTAGTTAAATCCATCTAAGCCCTCTTCTTGACCAAACCTTGACCTTCAACCTCTGTGCCCATCTTTGCTGAGTCCAGTTTTGCTGAAAATTTATATAAACATTTGTTTTAATACATTTGTTTATATCAGCATGGACTAATGAATGTGGGTTTTTTTTTCTATTTTGGGTTAAGATCCAGTAATACTTTATTAAATTGTTCACATTGCTTCAGCTTTGACTACTGGGAGCTCTTTCCTCAATGTGCTTTCTTTATTTCCTTCCTCCCTCCCTTCCTTCCTTCTCTCCCTGCTTTCTTCCCCTCCCCTCTCCTCTCGTTTCGTTTCTTTTCACACTCCCTTGCTTTCTGGCACTATGAGTTTCTCCAAGCTCATCTTGTCTATAAGCTTTCTCGGTATGAGAATCAACCATTTCTCCAGAATGCACTGGTTCCTTTGGTTGGAGAATGGCATTACAAACCAGAATTTTAGTACTAGTTTTGCTTGTTGCTACTGATGTGTCATTTATTTGAGATTATCTTAGCTAAGAGAGCCCAGAAATATATGTGTGTATACTAAACACTAGTATATACATACACAAATATTCTATATATAACCATTTACCTTTACTAAACAGCATTAAACTGATTAGTATTAAACTAATCAGTATTTTATATTGATTACTGCAACTCCAGTCCACCACTCCTTAGATCTCCTTGCTTATCTGTAAATTCCCACTCTAACAGTGAGAAAACTGGCCTCCATCATGCAAAACCATTTACTTAATTGTTCAAATCCAGTATACATGCAGAGTAGTATCCAAATTGTTAACTTGTAACCCTAGGAAACAACTTTATCAAATAGATTACAGTGCTTATATGCAGCTGCTTTTGTCTTTAGTCTTATAGATTCCACTCATTTCCAAACTTACCTAGGTCAGTACTTTTTCCCTGCTCCACCTTCAGTAAAAATTGTTTCAGCAATATGCAATACAAGTAGATTATTTCATCACGTTCTGCATTACATATCTGGATACCTTTAACCTTCTAAATAATTTCTTTTAAAAAATTCATAAAGTCTTCTCTTTGTGCTGTAAAGTTCTATGGGTTTTGACAAATGTGTGATATTATGTACTTACTAGTGTATAGGTTTACTGCACTACAAATTTTCCGTGCTTTACCTATTCCTCTTTCCTACAATTTACCCCAGCAATCATTGATCATTTTATAGTCTCTGTAGTTTGCCTTTTCTAGAAAGTCAAATAATTGGAATAACAGAGAATGTAGCCTTTTAGGACTGGCTTCTTTTACTTAGCAATACTAATTTAATATTTATTCGTATTTTTGCCTGGCTTGATGGCTCATTCATTTTATTGTTGAATAGTTTTTTATTGTATGAATGAACCTCACTTTATCCATTAATCTATTAAAGTCTAATGACAATAATCTCCAGTTTTTGACTACTATGAATAAGATTTCAGTAAAAATCTGTGTATAGGTTTTTGTGTGGACAGAAGTTTACAAACCATTTGATAAATACCTAGAAGCATAATTGGTAGATAATAAGACTATTTTTGTAAAAAATTGCCAAACCATCTTGAAAGTGGCTGTACCATTTTGTACTCCTAACAAGAAAAAGGAGAATTCTTGTTCCTCTGTATTCTCAACATCATTTGCTATTGTCAGCTATTTGGAAACTAGTCATTTTAATAGATGTGTGAAGTTATTTCAATGTTGACTACATTTGCAATTCTCATGATCAAAGATGTTGACCAAGCATCTTTACATATGCTTATTGACACCTGTTTATATTTTTTGGTGAGACATCTGATCAAATCTTTTGACTATTTCTTAAGTGGATTTTCGTTTCCTTATTTTTCAGTGTTCTTTGTATATTTTGGGTGCAAGTCTTTTATTGGATGTGCAATTTGTAAATATTTTCTCCAGCATGTAGCTTTTCTTTTGATTTTCTAATGTCTCCACTACAGCAGAAGTTTTAAACTTTAATAGTCTAATTTATCATTTTTTTTCTTTCATAGGTTGTGATTTTGCTATTGTATATAGTGTCGATAAATACATAATCAATTAAATTTTCTCCTACATTTTCTTCTAGAAATTTTACACTATTACTTTTATATTTAGGTCATTGATGAATTTTGATATAATTTTTGTGAAAGGTGTTAGGTCTGTTTTGTCATTTTTGGGTACATGTACAACTAAATTTTCTAGCACTATTTAGACTGATTTAACAAATTTTTGATCATAGACTTGCTCATATTATGTCTATATTATTTTCTTTATATTGATGGTATCAGTAGCATTGACACATCTTTCCTTTCTGCTATTGATGATTTCTGCCTTCTATTCATCCGAAGTTGGGTAGTTAGAGGTTTACAACTTTCATTAAACTTTTTAAAGAACCAGCTCTTGGTTTTGTGAGCCTTCTCTATTGCTTCTCTGTTTTCAATTTCACTTTTCTGCTTTAAGTTTTATTTTTTAAATTTTATTTGTTTTAATTTAAATTTTTTCTGTATAGATTATTGATTTCAGTTTAGATTATTGATTTTAGATCTTTCTTCTCTTTTAGTATGTGCACTTAATGCTATGAAATTCCCTGTAGGCACTGTTTTCACTGCATCTCACAAATTTTAAGTTGCATTTTCATTTAGTTGAAATATATACATGCGTATATATGTATATATTTATATATGAACTTATTGAGATGTCTTTGACTCACAGAAGTTTTAGAAATGTGTTGTTTAATTCCTCAAGTATTCGTAGATTTCCCAGCTCTCTGTACTGTTTCCAGATTAATTGTATTATGACAAATTCTATTATGATCTGTTATGATCATACATACTTTGCATGATTTCTGTTCTTTAAATGTGATCATATGTGTGTTATGACCTATAGTGGTCTATCTTAGTAAATGTTCCATGAGAGTGTGAGAAGAATTTTTATTATGCTGTTGCTGAATGAAATATATTTATAAATGTGAAGTAGATCAGGCTGACTGATGCTGCTGTTTACTTAGTTATATCCTTACTGATTTTCTACCTGCGTGAACTATCAATGGCTGAGAAAGGGTGGTAAAGTTTCCAACTATATTTGTCGTCTTCTCTCTGTTCCTCTGTCAGTTTTATCCTCACATTTTCTATTTTGTTTTTAATTGATAGAGAATAATCATACACATTTATAGGGCAGGGGGTAACATTTTGATACACAGATACATGGGGTAAAAACAAAAGCAGAGTATTTAATATATCCAACACCTCATATATTTATCATTTCTTGATGGTGAGAATATTAAAAACCCTCTCCTCTAGCTATTTTGAAATATACAATATAATATTGTTAACCATAGTCATCCTACTCTGCAATAGAATACCAGAACTTATTTCATCTATCCAACTGTGATTGTGTACCCACTGATCGATGTCTACCAATAACCCACTTCCTGCACCCCTCCCCAGCCTCTGCTAACCACTATTGTGCTCTCTAAATCTATGAGATCAATTTATTTAGATTCTACATATAATTTAGATTATGCAGTATTTGTCTTTCCTTGCCTGGCTTATTTTACTTAAACAGTGTCCTCCAGGTCCATACATGTTGCTGCACATGCCAGGATTTCATTCTTTTTTATGGCTGAATAGTATTCTGGTAGGTAGATATACCACATTTTCTTTATCCATTCATCTGTTGATGGATGCTTAGCTTGATTTCATATCTTGGCCATTGTAAATACTGCTGCAATAAATGTGGGTGTACAGATATCTCTTTGATATACTGATTTCCTATATGTTGGATATATATATGTAGCAGTAGGATTGCTGGATCATAGGTAGTTCTGTTTTTAGTTTTTTGCAGAACCTCCATAATAAATATTAATTTACATTCCCACAAGTTATGTATAAGTGTTCTCCTTTCTTTATATTTACATCAATATTTGCTATTTTTGTCTTTTTGATAATAGTCATTCTAAATTGGGGTTAGGAATTACCTCATTGAAGTTTTGATTTGCACTTGCCTGATAATTAGTGATATTGAGCATTTTTTCATATACTTGAACATTCGTATTCTTCTTTTGAGAAATGTCTACTCACATCTTTTGCCCATTTTTTAAACTAAATTATTTATTTATTTTGCAATTGTTTGACTTCCTTATATATTCTGGATATTAAACCCTTGTCAGATGCATAGTTTCAAATACATTTTCCCATTTATAGGTTGTCTTTTAACTTTACTGATTGTTTCCTGTGCTGTGCAGGAGACTTTTAGTTTGATGTAATCTCATTTGTCTATTTTTGCTTTTGTTTCCTGTGCTTTGGGGGTCTTATGCAAAAGCTCCTTGTCCAGACCAATGTCATGAGCATTTCCCCTGTGTTTTTTTTTTTTGTTTTTTTTTTTTTCCTAGTAGTTTTAGCATTTCAGGTCTTACATTTAAGTGTTTTGCCTATTTTGAGTTGATTTTTGTATATTCTGAGAGATAGGGATCTCGTTTCATTTTTCTGTATGTGGATATCCAGTTTTCTTTGCATCATTTATTGAAGAGACTGTCCTTTTTGTATTTTTAGTAGAGATGGGGTTTCACTCTGTTATCCAGGATGGTCTCAATCTCCCAACCTCGTGATCTGCCCGCCTTGGCCTCCTAAAGTGCTGGGATTACAGGCGTGAGCCACCATGCCCAGCTCATTTATATGTCTTCTTCTGAGAAACGTTTATTCAGATCTTTTGGCCATTTCAAAATCAGATTATTAGATTTTTCCTGTTGAGTTATTTGAACTACTTATATATTCTGAATATTAATCCCTTGTCAGATTGATAGTTTGCAAAATTGTCTCCCATTCTGTGGTTTATCTCTTCACTTTGTTGATTGTTTCCTTTGCTATGCAGAAGCTTTTCAACTTGATGCAATCCTATGTGTCCATTTTTTGCTTTGGTTGCCTGTGCTTATGGGGTATTACTTAGGAAATGTTTCCCCAGTCCAGTGTCCTGGAGAGTTTCCCCAGTGTTTCTTTTAATACTTTCAGAGTTTCAGGACTTGGATTTGTCTTTAATCTATTTTGATTCAGTGTCTTATATGGTGACAGATTGGTGTCCAGTTTCTTCTGCATATAGATATCCAGTTTTCCAAGCAGTATTTATTGAAGAAATTGCCCTTCCCCAGTGTATGTTATTGGCAACTCTGTTGAAAATGAGTTCACTCTAGATGTATGGATGTATTTCTGGGTTCTCTTTTCTGTTCCATTGTTCTGTATGTCTGTTTTGTTGCCGATATCGTGCTGGGTTTTTTTGTTGTTTTGTTTTGTTTTGTTTTGTTTTGTTTTGTTTTGTTTTACTATAGCTCTGTAGTATAATTTGAAGTCAGGTAGTATGATTCCTCCAGTTTTGTTCTTTCTTCTCAGGATAGCTTTGTTTATTCTAAGTCTATTGTAGTCCATATACATTTTAGGATTATTTCTTCTATTTCTGGGAAGAATGTCGTTGATATATTGATAGGGATTGCATTAAATCTGTGGATTGCTTTGAGTAGTATGGACATTTTAAAAATATTGATTCTTCCAATTTATAAACATAAAATATCTTTCCTTTTTTTCTGCCCTCTTCAATTTCTGTAATCAATTTTTTATAGTTTTCATTGTAGAGATCTTTCACTTCTCTGGGGAAGTTTATGCCTATGTGTTTTGTTTTATTTGTAGCTACTGGAAATATTGCTTTCTCACTTTCTTTTTCAGATTATTTTGCTGCTGACATATAGAAAGGCTGCTGACTTTTGCACATTGATTTGGCATCCCACAACTTTGCCGAAGTTGTTTATTTGTTCTAGTAGTTTTGGGGTGGAGTCATTAGGTTTTTCTAACTATAAGATCATATCATATACAAAGAAGGATAACTTGATTTTTCTCTTTATATTTGGATAATTTTTATTTATTTCTTTAGTCTAATTGCTGCAGCTAGACTTCCAGTACTATATAGATAAACATCAATGAGAGTGGACATCCTCGTCTTGTTCCAAATCTTAGAGAAAAGCCTTTCACTTTTGTCCTCATTCAGTATATTGCTAGCTGTGGGTCAGTCATATATGGCTATTATCATATAGAGGTGTGTTCCTTCTATACCCAATTTTTAAGGCTTTTTTTAAATCATGGAGGGTTAATTAATATTATGAAATGCTTTTTCTGCATTAATTAATCATATGGTTTTTTGATTCATTCTGTTGATATGATTTATCACATTGATTTGTGTATGTTGCATCATCCTTGCATCCCTGGAATAAATCCCATTTGGTCATGATGAAATATCTTTTTAATGCGTTGTTCAGTTCAGTTTGCTAGTAGTTTGTTGAGGATCTCTGCATAATGTCATCAGATATATTAGCCTGTAGTTTTCTTTTTTTGATGTGTCTTTGTCTGGTTTGTGTATCAGGGTAATACTGGCTTCGTAGAATGAATTTGAAACCATTCCCTCCTCCTCACTTCTTAAAATAATTTGAGTAGCATTAGTGTTATTTCTTCATGTAATGTTTGGTAAAATTCTGCAGTGAAGCCATAGGGTCCTGGGCTTTGCTTTGATTGAAAACGCTTTATTATGGCTTTGATCCTGTTACTTGTTATTGGTCTATTTAGGTTTTGGATTTTTTGGTAGGTTGTATGTACCTAGAAATTTATTCATGTGTCTTGGCGTGCTAATTTATTGGTATATATTTGCTTGTGGTAGTCTCTAATAATCATTTAATTTCTATAATATCAATTGTAATGCTTTCTTCTTCATCTCTGATTTTAACTATTTAACAGTCTTCTCTAATTTTTTCTTAGTCTATATAAAAGTTTGTTAATTTTGCTTATCTTTAATTTTATTATTTCTGCTCTGATCTTTATCATCTCCCTTCTTCTACTAATTTAGGGTTTGGTTTGCTCTTGCTTTTCTAGTATTGGTATTTTGATAGGGATTGCATTGAATCTGTAGACTGCTTTGAGTAGTACGGACATTTTAACAATATTCTTCCAATCTATAAACATACTGTAGATTGCTTTGAGTAGTGCGGACATTTTAACAATATTCTTCCAATCTACAAACATAAAATATATTTCCTTTTTTCCTGCCCTCTTTGGTTTCTTTCATCAGTTTTTTATAGTTTTCCTTGTAGAGATCTTTCAGTTCTCTGGGTAAGTTTGTGCCTAGGTGTTTTGTTTTATTTGTAGCTATTGCAAATGCTATTACTTTCTTAATTTCTTTTTCAGATTTTTTTTTGCTGCTGACATATAGAAATGCTGATTTTTGCACATTGATTTGGCATCCCACAACTTTGTTAAAGTTGTTTATTTTTTCTAGTAGCTTTTGAGTGGAGTCATTCCATTTTACTAAATATAAGACCGTATCATCTACATATCATTTCTTAATATCAGATCATATCATCTACAAAGAAGGCTATTTTCAACTTAGGATTATTTTAAACTTATGACAACCCTGATTGCTAGTTCTTTCAGATGCATAATTGGGTTGATTATTTTAATTTTCTACTTTTTGATATGGGCACTTATTGCTATAAACTTTTTGGACTGCTTTTGTTATATCTCATAAGTTTTAGTATGTTGTGTTTCTATTTTTTTGTTTCAAGAAAATTTTTACATTTTTGTCTTAATTTATTCATTTACCCACTAGTAATTCAGAAGCATATTTTTTAATTTCCATGTATCTGTATCGTTTTCAAAGTTCCTCTTGTCATAGATTTCTAGTTTTATTCCATTGTGGTCAGAGAAGATACTTGATATTCTTTCAAATTTTTTGAATGTTGTAAGACTTGTTTGGTGGACTAACATATGGCCTATCCTTGAGAATGACCCATCTGCTGTGAAGAATGTATATTTTGCAGCTCTTGGATGAAATGTTTTGTAAATATCTATTAGGTCTATTTGGTCTACAGTGAAGACTAAATCCAAATTTTCTTTGTTGATTTTCTGTCTGGATCTCTATCTAATGCTGAAAGTGGGATGTTGGTTGTATATATATTTATAGTGTTGTTGAGTGTATACATATTTATAATTGTTAGTGTTGGGTGTATACATATTTATAATTATCATATCATCTTACTGATTTGACCACTTTATCATTATATAATGACCTCCTTTGTCTCTTTTCATGATTTCTGTCTTAAAAATATTTTATCTGATACGAGAATGGCTACTACTGGTAATTTTGGGTTTTCATTTGCATTGAATATTCTTTTCTATCCCTTTGTTTTCAGTCTACATATGTTTGCATAGTTGAAATATGTTACTTGGCAGTAGACAGCTAAGTCATAAAAAAAATAAAACTATTCAGCTACTCTATGTCTTTTATTTGAAAAGTTTAGTCCATTTGCATTCAATGTTATCATTGATAAGTAAGGCCTTACTCCTGCCATTTGGTTTTATGTTTTCTGGTTGTTTTATGGTCTTATCCTTCTACCTTCCTTCTTGTATTCCTTGTGTAAAAGTTAATTTTTCTGGCAATATGTTTTAATTTCTTGTTTTTTATTTTTTCTGTATCTGTTGTAGAATTTTTGACTTGAGGTAAAAAAGGATTGCAAATAATATCTTATAGCCCATTATTTTAAACTTATGACAACTTAACTCTGATTGCAAAAACAAACAAGGAAAGATAAAACTCATAAAAGCTCTACACAGATCTACAACCATCTGATCTTTGACAAACCTGACCAAAAAAAAGCAATGAGGAAAGGTATCCCTATTTAATAAATGATATTGGGAAAACTGACTAACCATATGCAGAAAACTGAAACTGGACCCCTTCCTTACACTTTATACAAAAATTAACTCAAGATGGATTAAAGACTTAAATGTAAGACCTAAAACCGTAGGCAATACCATTCAGGACATAGGCATGGGCAAAGACTTCAAGAATAAAACATCAAAAGCAGTGGCAACAAAAGCCAAAATTGACAAATGGGATCTAATTAAACTAAAGAACTTCTGCACAACAAAACAAACTATCCTCGGAGTGAACAGGCATCCTACAGAATGGGAGAAAATTTTTGCAATCTATCCATCTAACAAAGGGCTAATATCCAGAATCTTCAAAAAACATAAACAAATTCACAAGAAAAAAACAAACAACCCCATCAAAAAGTGGGTGAAGGATGTGAACTGACGCTTTTCAAAAGAAGATATTTATGCAGCCAACAAACATGAAAAAAAAGCTCATAATCACTGGTGATTAGAGAAATGCAAATCAAAACCACAATAAGACACCATCTTATACCAATTAGAATGGTAATCATTAAAAAGTCAGTAAACAACAGATGCTGAAGAGAATGTGGAGAAATAGGAATGCATTTACATTGTTGGTGGGAGTGTAAGTTAGTTCAACCATTGTGGAAGACACTGTGGCGATTCGTCCAGGATCTAGAACCGAAATACCATTTGACCCAGCAATCCCATGACTGGATATATACCTAAAGAATTATAAATCATTCTACTACAGACACATGCATGCGTATGTTTATTGCAGCACTGTTTACAATAGCAAAGACTTGGAACCAACCCAAATGCCCATCAGTGATAGACTGGATAAAGAAAATGTGACACATATACACCATGAAATACTATGCAGCCATAAAAAAGGATGAGTCCATGTCCTTTGCAGGGACACGGATGAAGCTGGAAACCATAATTCTCAGCAAACTAACACAGAAACAGAAAATCAAATACTGCATGTTCTCACTCATAAGTGGGAGTTGAACAGTGAGAACACATGGACACGATGAGGGGGACATCACACACCAGGACTTGCCAGGGATTGGGGGCTAGGGGAGGGATAGCATTAGGAGAATTACCTAATGTAGATGACGGGTTGATAGGTGCAGCAAACCACTATGGCACATGTATACCTATGTAACAAACCTGCATGTTCTGCACATGTATCCCAGAACTTAAAGTATAATAATAAAATAAATAAATAAATAAAGCTCTACATTTTAAACTTCATACCCTCTGCTTTTTAACTTTTTTTGTTGTTTCTATTGATGTCTTACACTGTCCGTCTTATAAAATTGCACTTACTTTTTTGATAGGTTTATCCTTTAGTCTTTCTACTCAAGATATGGGTGACTTATACACAACAATTACAGTGTTAAGATATTCTGTATTTGTCCATGTAATTACTGTTACTAGTGAGCTTTATACCTTCAGATAATTTTTATTACAAAATCTCTTCAGCATTTCTTGTAGGACAGGTCCCTCAGCTTATGTTTGTCTGGGGAAATGATTATCCTTGATTTTTGAATGATATTTTTGCTGGATATACTATTCTAAAATAAAAGGTTCATTCCTTCAACACATTGAACACATCTTGCCACTAGCCATCCAGAAGCTAAAGCTTAGAGTAAGGGGCTTTAGGAGTCTCTTTGTTGCTTTATTTTACTGAGGCTGAACTGGCACTCAAGTTGCAAGACAAAGTCCTTTATACTCTTCCCTCTCCTTTCTTCAAGCAGAAGCAGTCTCTCTCCATGGCCATCACAACTGGGAAAGTGCTGGGTCACATCTGAAGGCAGAATGGTACTGGGTCTCATCCAAGGCCTGTTTGTGACTATGTCCTGGCTACAACCAATATTTATTATTCAAGGTTCAAAGGCTCTTAAGTCAGTAGGTAGTAAATTCTACCAGAGCTGTGTCCTTCCCTTCATGGCAGTGGGTTATCTTCTCACCCAGAGTGAATCTAGAAATGTTACCATGGAGGTAGGGCCTAAAGACTGTAATTGATGCTTTATTTCACTGTAACTGAGCTGATATTCAGTTTGCAAGATGAGATATTCTTTACTCCTCCCTCCCCTTTCTGCAAGCAGAAGGAGCCTCTGTGAGCTGCACCATCTGCATTGCAGGTGGGAATTCAAAGTTAGATGGAGTTGTTGCTCTGGTGGGATTTGAGGATATGCTTCCCAGAAATGTGTGATTGTGGATTGCTTCCCTGTCTAGGTAGAGATGTAGATTGGGTCTTTTATGAATTGATTGGCTGTTTGACCTCCTGTATCAAGCAGGACTATCCTCTGTGTTTCTCTAAAATACGCAGAAGTGGGAGTCTCTTTGGCTGGCTGGATCACTGGGCAGGCATTTTGGCTATGTGGAGCTGCTGCTTACCTTTCTGGGTCAAATCAGCATAGCTCTTTGTCTTCTCTGACATGAGAAGGTAGGAGTCTCCCTGCCTTGGTAGGGGCATTGGGTAAGCTTTGGGTCTGCAAGGAGCTGTTGCTTGCCTTCTTGGGTCAATCCAGTGTAGCCATGTTGCTGCATTAAGTTCCACAGAGGTGGGAGTCTCCTTGCCTAATTTCCTCTTATATTGTTATAGACCACTGCTAGTTGCATATATAATCAAGATTTTTTTTCTGCATGGAGAATTGCTCTTTTATCATTATATTATGCCCTCTTTATCCCTAATAATTTTCCTGGTTCTAAAGTTATATTTGTCTGATTAATATACCCAGTTCGACTTCCTTTTTATTAGTTTTAGCATGGTCTATCAATTTCCATCCCTTTAGTTTTAGCCTATCAAATCCATTATTTCCATTATGGCTATTTTTAATTTCCAGTATTTTCTTTTGATTATTTCTTAGGGTATCATCTCTGTGTTTACATTACCCATTTATTCTTTTATGTTGTCTACTATTTTCAATGGAGCCCTTAACATAGTAACAATTGTTACTTTTTGTATCCTGTCTGGTAATTAAAAAAAAAAACAAAAACTGCCATATCTGAGTCTGGTTCTGATACCTGCTTTGTCTCTTTATACTGTGTTTTTTCTTGTCTTTTGACATATCTTGTAATTTCTTGTTGGATGCAGGTTGTAATGTGGTGAGTAGAACTGAGGTAAAATAGGTTTTCAGCATATGGTTGTATAATCTGACAAGTAGATGGTCTGTGCTTACTGTTTGCTGTAGTTGTAGATATCAAAGTGTCTTTCTTTTGTTTCTCATGATGTCTTTCAGTTTTCCTAAAATCTTTTCCTTAATTAAAGCCTACCCTCTCCAGATCTTTTGGCTGTAATCCAATGTTATATAACTGCAGATTTCTTGATATCATGGTAAGAGGTAGTATAATGAGAAGCATTCTAAATCTGATGATTTACACTTAGTCTTTTAGTGTCCTGTCTCCCTAGGATGTGACCTTTGCAAGGGTTTCTCCACTTCTTTTTTCCCGCTTAGGTGACACAGGGAGATGAGGGAGCGATAGTTGAGCACTTCCCCTTCTTTCAGGTCAGATAAGGCTCTGGTAAAGTCTTTCTCTGTGCTGAGTATGTTTTAGGTATGGAGAGAATATTCTAGCCATATGCCCTCCAAATATGCATATTATGGCCGTATTTCAAAATGTTTACTATCCGTCTACTCCTGCCAGAAACAGGATAAGTTTTTCTTAGCTTTTTGCTCTGAAAACCTGGTGAGATTCCTGGATATAAAACCCATGAAATTGTGCTTTGCCTCCACCCAAGGACTGCATTCTCCAAAAGCTTCTCACTTTTGTGTTAGTCCACATTTCACTTCTAGCAATTAATCCAAGCTACTATTTGTTTTCCTGCTAACATATTGCCCTAGCATCTTTTGCTCCAGGTAAGCTGATCTCAACTGTAATTCTCTATATTTCCCTTCTCTTCAGGTTCTGAGGTGATGATTTGGCCTGTGACCGAAATTCTCTGATGACTCTAAAAAAACTCATTGAGTTTTAGTTTTTTTCAGCTTTTGTCCTATACTATGGAGTCACAGCTTCCATGTTCTGTACATGTTATAGCTGAAATCAGAAGCTGCTCTTTTTTTATACTGAGCCAAAATCAATCTTGTAACTTCTAGATATTGGCCTAACATTGACTTATAGATCTTCACAAATCAATATCTAATGTATTTTTATTCATAACTTTTTAATTAAAACCTAAAAGAAAAGTAATTCAGATTTGCAATGTACTTACTAGATCCCCAATACTCTGTTAGAAATTATGTTATTTCTTCATATTAACTTTTCAAGGTAGATAACTTTTACAGATATGGAAACAGATATTTGAAGAAGTTGAATAACTTACTCAACATAACAGCTAGAAAGTGGCAGAAATAGAATTAGACCCTTGGCCACGTTCTTCCCAAACCCTAGGTTCTTCTTATAGCACCATGCTGCCCCCACCTCCAGCAGTTACCTTAATGTTGGGAGGGCAGGGGGCAGAAAATATGACATAGGATTGCTTCCCTGCTATTTCTAAGATATATGAGAAAGGCACCTTGTTTTAAATGTATCTAGGATTTTGCTTTTATTAGTCAGAAATGGTAAGCAAACAGATTGGGAGACTACTGCCACTGAAAAGATAATTTGTTACTCAGTTCCCAGGAGAAGAGGGTATACCATGTGATGCCAGGCAGAGCCACCTGGGAAACAACCAGAGTTGGTCATGAGGTAAGAGGAGTGAGAGGATGGGTCAGAGCTTTAATTGTATTTTTTTGTGGGAAGAAATAGGTGAGGCAGGGTAGGTATGCTGAGCCAGTTTAGAAGGAGATACTTTGAATTATTATGGATGATTCTGGGCTTTGGAGGTAGTCCTTAGGTGTCTGGTACCTGATCCTGTGGTAATAATGCAGGAAAGGGGCATAGTGTCCCTGACTGCAAAAGTGTGATAAAAGGAAAAAAGGGAGTATGGACTCAGGATTGGTCAGTTTGCATACCAAAATGATGCTCATGGACGCCATGTTTGCCATCTCTAGGAATTGGCTAATTCTGGGAGGGGCAGTCCTTGCCTGGATCTGTAAGACCTCAAGATGTCAAAGTATCATAAAATATTTTTTTTAAAAAAAGAAGAACCATGATTAATGCATCCCTCAAGCTAACTCCAAGAAAACAAATATATTTCAAATTTTTACTGTTATTCTGATTTTAGTTTAAATGGTTTATGCTTTATTTCCTCTGATTTAGTCTCCCTAATTCAGCTACATTTTTACTCATGGGATTCACCTAATTGCTTGTCTAACCTTTTCCTAGATTGGGAGCCAATACAGGCATACCTTCTTTTCCTGTGCTTCACTTTATGTAGATATTGCTTTAAAAAAATTGTTGAATCTGAGGATGCAATAAGGAGTGTCAACTATACAGTATTTGAATTTGGCTTGATGGAAGGTTGGGTTTGGCTGTAGAAAAATATGAAAATAGGAAAACAGCAGAGTAAGCAAGGTAAGAAATGATAATTATAGATCAATATACATATTTTGTATGTTTAGATAAATCTCTATATAAAATTGGAAAATTACATGAAGTCAGGATGTGAAGGGTACTCTGTATTTGTAGCTATTTATATACATGGTTTATCCCCAGTGCTTTGGATATAAGCATTCCTAGCCCATTCATATCTGTAAACCAAAGCACCTACAAGTGACTGACATGTTCTAGACAGACACTTAGAGCTGAAAGTCTTTTAAAATTTGGAAAACATTGTGACATTGTATAAAGTAATATAATTCTGAGGTCAGAGGAACTCACAGCATTCTAATTGTTTTACCTGCTTATCTATAAAACCAGTATAGTAAGTCCACCAAGTTTTATATTTATGTTGGATTTGAAATGGATTAGCTGAGTCACTATTGGTGCCTATTTCTATTCGTGGGGGATATCAAAATTGAAATAGAGAGAAGTGAGACTAGCAAAACTCATACCTACTATTTACTATTGTCCTCTTTCACCTTTTTTTTTTTTTTTTTTTTTTTGACAGAGTCTTGCTCTGTTACCAGGCTGGAGTGCAGTGGTGTGATCTCGGCTCACTGCAACCTCCGCCTCCTGGGTTTAAGCCATTCTCCTTCCTTAGCCTCCCCAGTAGCTGGGACTACAGGTGTGTGCCACCGTTCCCAGCTAATTTTTGTATTTTTAGTGGAGACAGGGTTTCACCATGTTGACTAGATGGTCTTGATCTCTTGACCTTGTGATCCGCCCACCTCGGCCTCCCAAAGTGCTGGAATTACAATCGTGAGCCACCGCGCCTGACCTCATTTTCATATCTTTTATTCTCACTTATGGAATTTTAAAATCTGTGTTTTATTATAGCTGCCTATATTTACTTAATACCTGCCTTGAGTTTGAGACTGTGGAGTGAGGAGTGGTGTTAATGTCACGAGTTTGAGATTAAGCTCTTTGCCACTTTTTAGCTGTTTAAAATTAGGAAAACAAATTAAAATCTCCATAAAAAACTCTGAACATTCGTTTGCTTGTCTGTTAGTATGGGGACTGCCTAGATAATTGTTTTGCAGATACATGCTGACATGCCAAGCATAATTTTTTGGTACATGGTAACTTCTTATTACATTTTTCTGTATTAAACAACACACATGTATTCATGTTCACAATGTTTAAAGCAGCATAAACTGGCTAAAGGAAATCTGACAGGCAAGTAAGCTTTTCAGTGCCCCTTAAGTGACACCAAAGGAGCTTCCACTAACTCCTCTGGAGAGTAGGGTGGGCACTATTACTCTTCCACGTGTTGCTGCTCACAGTTCTCTTCTAGACTGGAGAATAGTAGAAGCACATGCAAGAGAAGCAAGAGATAGTGAATTACCCTGTGCATGATTGCTTTTGTCCTTTTGTAATTTCAGTTGCTATCACTCTATAATTAAAAGGCAAACAAAAACTACTTTTTTTCTTTGAAGTACTAATGGCAAAATTGGATCACCCAATACCTTTGATAGGGTTTATTATCTCATTATTCGATGCTTGCTAAAAATGTATAAAAGGTTGTGTTTGTATTAAAAATTAATATAGCAAATATATGTGATCATAATGGATTAGGTACTAGGAAAGACTGGAGGACTGAAATAAGTTAACATTATATAACTTGTGGAAGGGAAATTTTGTTTATAAAGTGGAGAAGCTTACAACGGAATTCATTATTTTGGTTTTTAAAGGGATGTGTAGAAAAATAGTTAAAATTTTCAATATCATGTGTGAATTACAGACTCACTGACTGTTAATGACAGCTGTAAACACTAAAGTTGTGACTGGACCATACACATCACTGTGTATGTAGAAAATGACATGAGTCAGCTGTCAGACCAGATTTGGACCCCTACATGGTGAGATTTGAAGTGTCTTAATAAATCCCAGTTTGTGTAAAACTATTCTATTCAAAGTGCATTTATTTGAAATAAAGTCTCCTTCTTGCCTTGCTAATATCTCATTTATCCTTCAAAATTTTCTTCTTACCTCCTGAAATACTAGTAAAATGACCTCAAAGATACAAACCCATATGATCAAAGTAAACTGCAGAGTGGACAAAAGATTTCTAGGAAGATTTGGAGTGCTGATGTGGAAGGAAAAAATGTTTATTAACTTAGGAAAGTCAGATAAGTTACAGCCTATAGTGTCCATGGCTACAGAATGAAAGCTGGATGGAAAGAAAGATGATTCACCCTAAGATATATGGAAAGCTCACTCCTTGGAGGCACCAGTTGCAGTGAAAGATGAGTATGAGGCATGATGTTTCCAAGAGGGAAGTCCTCAGAAATTACTTTAAAATAGGTAATTAAAAAGACAATAACATTGGAGCATTAATACTGATGAACCAATATCCTACCATTAGTAGTTATAGAATAAGGTAATAAAATAGAAGAAAAAATTATCAACATTCTTGCATTATCAAACAATGTAAAAATGTTTCTCAGACTGAAAGGTAAGAATCTCAGAATTATTCAGGGAACTATGTGGGCCCTTTCAATCTGGAGAAAATATACATAATCATAAACATATAGATGTATGTGTGCATATATATGTGGACACACATACACACACCCCCCACACATATGACACTGAGATCCCTAATTATAAAATTTCTTAACATGGAAGATAAATTGATAAAGAGAGAGCCATAAAAACTCAAGAAAGAACAAAACATCTTATAAAAAATAAGATTGAAAATGTCACATACTTCCCAACAGCAACAGTAGGAGCAAGAGAAAAATAGTTTGAAATTCTGAGAGACAATTATTAACATACCAGTATTCTTTGCCTACTGAAACTACCCATAGAATTTGAAGAAAGTATAAAGATGTTTTTCAGCATTTGAAGACTCAAAATAGATCAACCTTTCACCCTATCCTACAAAGCTACTGGAGATGGACTCCATTGAAAAATAAATATACGAGGAAGAAAGAATGAAGAGAATCTGGCAGACCCTGTAAAGCCACATGTGGAGAAGCTGTTGGTTAATTCCCATGCTGGTCGGGTTATCTCCCTAGCCTCTTGTTACTATAATATCATCCAATTCTGATTTATTAATAGCAAGTTGTAACACCCCAGGTTTATCACGTAAGCAAATCGTTGGGCTTTATTTTTCAGGATTAATATCTACCTCTTGAAGTGGTTATGTTATCTACCAGTAGTCAATAAACACCTTTTGAATACATGATTCTCACCTATAATTTATCACGTGCATTTTATAGGCTGGTACAAAGTAGTAAATTTTTTGATAGATAATGTTGTTACAGCAACATTAAAGTAGGTGGTAGATCAAAGAGACGATGCACAACATAAATAAATGCCTTTCTGGGACCTTCCAGCTTTGAGATTTTCTAAATAATTAAATAGACTCAAATACATTCCTAAGAAGGTGAATGAATCCTGTGTTTTGTCATAATAAAAAAAAAACACTGTTATGTTCAAATACATGATATATCATTTTATAAGAATTTCTTCTTATGAGTAATACTATGAGTTCTTATGAATAATATTAACCATGATAACATGCTTTTCAGGTCAAATGCTTTATGTATTTTTTTAATTTTGCTCCCTTCCTACAAAGAAACATAAAATAATTTTTACCATAACACATTTTCTGATCATGATATAAAGACATCCTTTTCCATTGGATCTCCTTTTTGTTTCTTTGTACATTTAATATTATCACTTTTCTTCTTCCTTAATTGCTTTTCATTCTGTATCTTTGATGTGATTGAAATTACAACTCAGGATTTCTTTTAGCCTCTCCCTGAGTCTCTCTCTCTCTCTCTCTCTCTCTGTCTCTTACACACACACAGACACACACACTCCTGATATCTTTGCATTCAACATCTTCCCCCATTATGAGGGCTGCTACGTTAGCAATTTTTATTCATGATAATTTTATATCATATTGGCATTTATTTTCATTAATATGACAGAAACCTCATTAGCACAGACTCTTATTAGCATTTTGTCATGGAAAATAGTTTCTTCATTTTATATTAGTGTCATAATATGGGATAACAAATAACTACTTAAAATCTTTTCAACCCCTCCACTTGAGCAGTGGAGCATCTCCAGCACAGTGAGTAGGAGGATGCTGGGGATGGTTTCTGCCGTTGTTTCAAGAGATTTGGTAAGTAACAGCAGCAACAGTTACAGCAACAGCAATTAAACAGTACACTTGTGTGCTTGATATTGTATTATCTTTTTCCACCATTTTGAAAAGGACTATATTGAACCCTAATCGTTTGCTCCTACATGTGATAAGGGCAACACAAAAAAATATTTATATGTAGACTTGGAAGCTAATTAGAACTTTAGAAATGTTGCCTCTGTTCCTGCTGGCACTATTGACAAAAAGGGATAGTGAATGTATTGCAAACAGTCAGTATTGTCTAGACCAGTGTTTTTAGGGAGAAGATCAAAGAAAAAAGAGTTCTGTGCTTAAGAAATAAACATCAATTTCATAAATAAAATTCACCCATTGACTTAAAAAAAAAGGAACATCTGTATGAATTATTTTAATAGTTATCCCATGTCTTTAAAAGACACAACTATATTTAGAACTTAAAACTCAATACAAAGTTCAATTTCAAAACAGAGAAGGTATAAGAGAGGCATACATCTAGACAAAGGGAATAAAATATTAAAAGCTTTAGGGGGATGGGCGCGATGGCTCACACCTGTAATCCCAGCACTTTGGGAGGCTGAGGCAGGAGGATCCCTTGAGGTCAGGAGTTCAAGAACAGCCTAGTTAAGATGGTGAAACCCTGTCTCTACTAAAAATACAAAAATTACCCAGGCGTGGTGGCGGGCGTCTTAATCCCAGCTTCTTGGGAGGCTGAGGCAGGAGAATTGCTTGAACTCGGGAGGCAGAGGTTGCAGTAAGCCGAGGTTGTGCTATTGCACTCCAGCCTGGGCATCTCAGTAAGACTGTATTAAAAAAAAAAGACAGCTTTAGGGACATATATGACTAGATTCATTTTCTATGTTGGCCACTTATGTGCAGCATTGCTGTTGGTCAGTGCACCTTTCTTCATCTAGGAGCAGAAAGAATTAACTTTGTTATTGTTAGAGTTAAGTGAAATTGTAACACCATGCAAACATTACATGGTATATAATAAGTTCTAAATAAACAATATTTTTTAATCTTCGCAATTGCTAGGTCAAAATATTCTAGGACTGAAGTGGTTCCTAGAGATCATGTAGTCTACCTTCCAGTCTCATTAGACACTTTATTCCCTTGGTAATTTACTTAGTAGCAGAGTCTACTGGGGAAGACACATTATTTTGACGACTTTTAACAGGGTAATTTAGGTTTACACTCATACTACTACTGTATTTAGAAGTACTGCTGTAAAAATTTTTTTCCACAAAATTTCTTGTTTATATAGATACATAAATATAAGCATCTATCTTTCCCAAATACTACTGTTCTTTTCTTTTAAAACATTAAGTTCAGGTGTATATGTGCTGGTTGTTATATAGGTAAATTGCATGTCATGGGAGGTTTGGTGTATAGATTATACTGTCACCCAGGTGATAAGCATAGTATCTGATAGGTAGTCTTTTTATCCTCACCCTCCTCCCTCCCTCTACCATCAAGTAGGCCCTGATATCTGTTGTTCCCTGCTTTGTGTCTATATGTACTCAATGTTTAACTCTCACTTGTAAGTGGGAACATGTGGTATTAGGTTTTCTGTTCTAGTGGTAGTTTGCTTAGGATAATGGCCTCCAGCTCCATCCATGTTGCTGCAAAGAACATGACCTTGTTCTTTTTTAGGAATGAGTAGTATTTCATGTTGTGTACATACCACATTTTCTTTATCCAGTCTACTGCAGATGGACATTTAGGTTGATTTTATATCTTTACTATTGTGAAAAGTGATGCAGTGAACATATGCATGCATATATCTTTACTGTTCTTCATCTTACCTCATATTCAAGAAAAATGACAATTTTTTTCTTTTCTTTTTCTTTTTTTTTTTTTTTCTGAGACAGCGTCTCACTCTGTCTCCAGGCTGGGTGCAGTGATGTGATCTTGGTTCACGGCAACCTCCGACTCCCTGATTCAAGTGATTCTTCTGCCTCAGCCTCCCGAGTAGCTGGAATTACAGGCACGTGCCACCACACCCAGCTAACTTTTGTATTTTTAGTAGAGATGGGGTTTCACCATGTTGGCCAAGATGGTCTCGATCTCCTAACCTCGTGATCCACGCACCTCAGCCTCCCAAAGTGCTGGGATTACAGGAGTGAGTCACTGTGCCCAGCTAACAATTTTTAAAAATACCATATATAAACAGAAAGGTGAAGAGTTAGAGGCTGAAGTCCTCTCTAGTCAAATAACTTCACACATAAAACCAGCCAACATAAGAAACAGATACTCTTTAAAGACATTATAATCAAGCCTATAAAATGTTCATTATTTTAAAAATATTAGACAAAAAAAGGACAAAAATGTGATCTATTTAGTAAAATAAGGGAAATTCCTTTTCATATCTTGATAAAATGGTGTTTATATAGAAGTATATATTTATCCAAGCACATCAAATTTTGCAATTAATATCTATAAATTTTACTGCAGAAGAATTTTAGGCTTTTTTTAAAAAATTAAAGGACCTAAGTTAATGCATGCTTTGTGCCTTGAATAAAAGTCAGATATCTGTCTTTAGCTAGTATTCAAAAGAAAAATAGTAACTAATTTTTATATAGGATAAGCAGGGTTAAAAGTGGATAAATAAAGATAAAGTGTTTAGGGGAGGAAAGAATAAAACTGAAAATGCTTTGTTTTAGAGTTACAGAAATTATTCACTGGCATTGCATCTTGGTCTCTTCAAGAAGAAAACAATGCCTTCTTCAATGTCCATTTCAACCTCTGTTTTTTCAGAATCTTTTTTGGTAGTTGTGGAAAATTATTAAACACACTCTTGCTTATGGTTTCAAAAACTTTTGGATGTTTATACTACAGGAAATCCTGTAATGTTGATAATCCCTTAGAATTCATTTCGGTGGTTAGATGCTATAGTGCGTATTCTTATCCATTTCACCATCTTCTATTTTCATGCTTATATAAGGTGAAATATTAAAATCTGGACTTGACAAGAAGACTCTAAATTTTGCTTTTCACCTCTATTTTATATTATTATTCTGTGGTCTCTTTTCTAGAGATTTGTGTAAGGTTCCAACTAATGGCTTGGCCTAGGGATGGATTGAACATTCTGTAAACACAGACAGCCCAGGAATAACTGAGTCCTGGACTGATGAAGAATGCTATATTGGAGTGAAAGCAAGAATTAGTGGATTGAAAAACTAGGAGAAAAAAACTTATTTGTTCAATATAAAGGCTGAGGGCAAATCCTGGGATCAGAAAGGATTTGGTTCACATGAGGACATAAAATGAAACTGTGAATTCAATACAAGAGCCAAAATAAAATTATGAATTGGATGACTTCTGGATATTAGTTTTGGGAATGAGGTCCTATTCTATTAAAACATATTAAAGATTAGAGAAACATGTTGCTTCAGAAAAGTGGATGTGATTTCTCAAAGTATATTTGGACTATGTCAGAGAGTAAGGCTTATTCTCATTGGCTAGCTAATATTGATTATGTTTGATCCCTGTGAGATTCATTTCCCTTCTTTCCAGGGATGTACTCTGTGCATAGCACTGAAGTTCATGATTGAGGGGAAGGAAACAGTAATTTCCCTTTTTCATAAATGCAAGAATCTACAGAAGGACACTTATACTCCTAATCAAGGATAGGTGGCAGATGTGAGAATATAAACAAAATAAATTTGAGCTCAGAATTATCTTCATGCAGATCGTCACACACCATCTAAATTAAATATCAGAGCAATTGGGATAAATCTAAGTGTCACTTTTAACTAAATAAGGTATCATTTTAAAGTTATCTAAACACGAGGCTTTGCATCCATTGTGTCTGTTCAAAACATGTTCATTTAAATTATAAAATTCTGCACAGAGTTTGATAACTGTGTTACACAAAACATTTTATAATATATGCAAATATAAATGTCATATCGACTCATTAGCCATGTGTGAATCTTTATTACAATAAAACTCAAATTTAATTTGGAGTTTTTACATAATATATTTTAATTCACAGATGAAAGATCTACATTGTAATTACAAAACTTAATTAAGTCATCCATCTGATAAGAACACTTACGTAGATTTAAACATATCCAACCAACATCAAAACTGATGGAACTTTTAAGCTAAATTGTATACTGTTTTTCAATATTCAAGCATTTAAAATATAATTTTGATTTTTAATAGTGGAGATCAATATTGATGCTCTGGCACATGCATTACATAGTTGAGAAAATTCTTCAATATTTTGTTTCTCAAAGTTGTTTAATTTCACATGTTTCCCGACTTACTAATGACAGTAATATTAGGCTGCATTGTAACTCTCCAGTGGAAGACATGTTCGTCTCATTAATACCATAAGGAAGTTTCAGATAAATGCACTCAATTTAAAAGTGAGGAACTTGGAAAACTCACACTGATATCTCCTGAAAGCACTTAACCGCTATACTGAGAAGCTAGAATCAAATTGTAGTTTGCACTGATCTTTTTCCTTAAATGCCTAGAGAATATTCTGTACCCACTTACTTTGATTTTTGATGAGATGTTGCCTTAGATTTCCTAAAATAATATCCTAACAGCTAAACCACATATACTTCATAGCACAAAAAAGAAATACTGGAAAAATCACCTCTCCATTATCTATTACAGTTTGACTCAAATTTAATTGAGCATTTACTATCTATGATAAAAAAATTGTAAGCCTTTTATGTACATTTTTACATAAAATCTTTGTAACAACAGTGTGAAACAGAAATTATGTTTTTATCTTGTTTTTCTTCAAATAAAAAAACAAAGACAGAAAGAAATTAAGAAAATTTCCTAAGGTTAAACAAGCAGTAGAGTCAGGATTCAAGTTACATAATGTGGGGTTGGAATCTGGGATTTAACCACTATAGTAATGGTGTCTCCATGTAGACTCATTTGCTCAATTTAGGAATTTTTAAAAGAGGGCAAAGTTTAAAATCCATCTAGATTTACCTGTGATATTCAGTATAGTTGAGGGAAAATAAAAATAGGACTTGTAACTTAAAGAGTTTACTAAACATCATAGTGCTTGGTTTCCATGTTGATGTCATAATAACGTGCTTCCTTTCCCATATTGCAGCTTTTGAATAGAATATGCTGTTTTAAAAGTGTTGTTTGTTGATTAAAATGATTAAGAAGAGAAGTGCAAACACATGAATATTTCCATCCCAAATCTGATCTTATATAATAGGCTAAAAATAAATTGACAGCAAAAACTGTACTTGACAGTTAATCTGTGTTCTCATTTTTGAGAACTGTATGGAGGTGGGAATTCAATAGAAATAACTGGACAAAATTCCAAAAAAGCACTCCGTTATATATCAGAGGCATGAAAGTCAGACATAAGTGTTTCAAATTTCAAGCCAATTGCTCCAAACCTTGAAAAACGTCAATGTGTGAAAGCAGGTCATTTGCACTGAACCGCTGCCAACATATCAAAGGAAAACATATTTCTTGCTGAAATGTAAATGATTGGACCCTGAACTCTTTCATTATATGTTTGGCATTAAAGGGGCTTTGAGGTTACTGTTTGACCTATGCTAAAAATAAAAACCATGGACACTGGTTGACCTCGGTTTATTGCCTGAAAACCACACTTCTGTGGGAAAGAAAAGGCCTTAGAGTTGGAGTCTGAATTTCTAGTTCTAGTCTGCATAGAGTAGAACTAGCCTAGTAAATGTTAAACTGAATATATATATATATATATAAAAAATACACCTCCATGACAAGGGTATTTTATAGAAAAGGAAATTTTGTAATATAAAGGAAGTTTGCATCAAATCACATATTTTATATTGAATCCCAGCAGATAAATCACTCTAGGTGAATGTTAATTATTTCTGCTAAGACATGGATATTGAAGATTAGGACTATGATTTATATCTTCAAGAAATAAACACATACTTTTAGACATTTAGAAGGGGTTAGTTCTTTCTCTTCCTTCTGAATGTCTTCAACTCCACTTCCATAATTTCCATGAAGAAGTCTATTCTGATTGGTTTGAGTCTATATGTTGACTTGCTCATATAAACTATTGCACAGAGTTACTGCATGCTAATATAGCACACATATATACTCTCTCTTCTTTCTTTCATACAGTTAGGGTCAAGCCTTTGGTCTGTATAGTAAGAGACACTGTCATCTTTTTGTTTCTGTCTTACTAAGGAGTAAAACTGTACGGCTTCTGCAGAAAAGGTAAGCTGATTTGACCATCCTTCCAGTGTTCTATTCTCTCTTTCCATTAAGCCAGTCAGGGAGTAGTTAAATCTGTAAATTCAAGTTTAGAAATAAGGGTTAAAAAGAAATCACATAGGCCTATGTAACCTCTCCAATCTTAAAAACCAAATAAAAAGTTGGAATATAAACTTAGATAACATAATAAATTTTTTTTTCTCCTTTGATGATGTCTCATGCATTTACTTCTTAATGAAACAAAAGGAAAAAGGGCAGCTGGGTCAAGGTAGGGCTTGCAGATTTTGAAGCTTGATATTATCTAAAATCTTTACTCCCCTGACTGTTTTTAATCTTGTCTACTATCTTGTCTGCTATTAATAGCACACTGCTGAACACTGTGGAAGATGGAAATGTATTCAATTCAGTAGTTTGTGAACTTTATTCTACCTCACTTATGCTCACATGTGTGATAATGCAATGGTGTGGACCAGATTTTGATATCTGGCTTAGCTTTCTGCAGGGTATATTAACTACAATTTACTGATTCTTACAAGTAAAGACAACCAACCATTTTGGGACTTCGTGGTAGAAAATTGGTGAATTACAAGACTGGCTCAGACAAGAATAGAACATCTGATCAGGAAAAGCAGTGCAATCAAAACTAGAATTGTTTTATTCATGTAAATAACAACAAAATATTGACATGACCCAACTCTGCAATAAGTAGCCATTTGAACTGTCATCAACCACTTAACCTCTCCAGAGGTTAGTTTATTCATCTGTATTAACATATTTTTTAGATTAAAAGATAAATAGCAGTCTTTGTAGCCCTAATATATGAAAAGTCTAATTTTAAACTCCTTAAGCTGAATAACTTTCATTTCTTCTTCTGAATTATGGGTATCCTAGAATAAGAAGTTAGTGGAAACTCAGAGAAGAGATAATGAATAAAAAAAAAGCTTCTCCAAAGAATCTTTGGATCATGGTTGGATAAGAATTCATCTACCTTGCCACCGGCTCGTGCCTGTAATCCCAGCACTTTGGGAGGCCAAGGCGGGGAGATGAGGAGGTCAGGAGATCAAGACCATCCTGGCTAATACAGTGAAACCCCGTCTCTACTAAAAATACACAAAAATTAGCCGGGCGTAGTGGTGGGCGCCTGTAGTCCCAGCTACTCGGGAGGCTGAGGCAGGAGAACGGCGTAAACCCGGGAGGCGGAGCTTGCAGTGGGCCAAGATCCGGCCACTGCACTCCAGCCTGGGCGACAGAGCGAGACTCCGTCTCAAAAAAAAAATAAATAAATAAATAAAAAAATAAAATAAAAGAGTTCATCTACCTCAAGTGTTTGGCAAAACCTGGTGTGGGATGCAGTTAAAGAATTAACAGAGCAGACAAAGAATCTCTAGGTAGAACAACAACAACAACAAAAGTGCAAAAAAGATATCTGAAAACCCCAAGTTGCTATTGTCCATTTCTGCACTATTTCTTTTAATAGCTAAGGTCAGTCTATGCCCTGCATACTACATTAGAAAGTCTTAGCCTTAAGAAACTCAAAGTCTTAATCTTACTGTTTCTATTCTCTCTTACTTTCTTCCAGGGCATAAGTAAAAAAAAAAAAAAAATTCTTTAATAAAACTCCTCTAAGAAGCTAATTGGTACATTTAACATGCTTGAAATTCTAGCTAGGTAGTTGATTCCTTTAGCTTGAGATGTTGATTTCTGTAAAGTTGTAATCTCCGGTAGGAGAAGTATGGCTTTAGTTAGAGAATTTTTGATAATAGGTTTTCATATGGTGTCACCATGAAGATCAGGAGCCCTAAAAGAGAAATTAAGAGTAAAAGAAGAAACAAAGGAGAGCTACGGTGAGATTTCCCTGCCGGAAGTCTCTTGTCAGTTACCCACTAAACAAGGGATGCTGCTGGATGTAAGCATCAGTTTTCCTTATCAAATTCCCTAAAAAGCTTTTAATTTGTTTTCCCCCAAAGAAAAAATATAACCAGTGTCAGGTCAATAAATGGTATGCATAGCTATAAAGCCATCTTATATGACAAGAATAAATCTTTCAAGTCAAACCTGTTTCCCGTTCAGGATAGGGTTACAGCTGCAATAACATTTATAGGATTTAAGAGTTGAACTGTGGAAGAAAAAGACTTCTCAAGGGATACATTTTGGCTCTATATTAGCCCAACCTAAATATATAAAACCCAATGAAGATTGTGACTTTACCTGTTAGTTACAGTAAGGTTCAAAGAGAGTAAGATGGGACAAATGGGTTGGAGTTATTAATGTGAAAACCTGTGTGGTAAGTGTGAAGGGGGAAATTACTAAAATCTAAACTACTTAAAAAATATATTTTAGGCATAGTAGATCCTCCAGTGTATTTATTAGGATCACCCAAAGTCAATAGCACAGTTTTTCCCAGCCTTAATTATGCTATAATCAGATTATATACTGCCTTAAAGAAAAGGCTTATGTTCTATGCCAAATTGAGCATGATACAATCTGTATCTTGACCTCACATGATAAAGTTTCAACACTGTGTTTGGAGAAGCAGTGGTTGAGTACCACTCTCATGGCATATAGTAGAAACTTAATGAATATTTACTGTATCAAAGAGTAAATGTATGTCAAGCTTGATACAAGCTGTATCAAAATATCAATAACCTTGTCTTAAATTTGGTTAATATAGTTGCTGCCTTGGCATCCATTTCTAGGCCAGACAGGTCTTTAGAAACCTCGTTATATCCCATTACCTTTGGCCTAGTTAAAACTTCTCCCTGTGTTAGTGTTTGTGATAGGGCTCACTTGTTTCTCATCCTGCCCATAGGAAACCCAACACACCCTACAGCTGCTGCTAGTGAGAAAATGGTCAACACCTGAGTCCTATAAGTAAGTTTCCCCATTCACATGTGTTTCCTTTAGACTAGTCAATCCACAACCCCTGTGGAAAAGACTAAGGGATAAAAGCTCACTAACCTTAAGAGAGGCACAATCCAACAGGTTGTGTCTCCTGCTCCTTCCTCACCGGCTGGGCTTCCTGCTGCCTACATCCTTCCTGTCAGCCACCCATTTGCACGACACCCCTACCTTCTTTGGGATTTGTAAGTATTAAATTTCCTTTGTTTTATGCATTTTGGTTTCATCTCCTCATTCTGTCTCATCTGACTCACACATGGAAGCTAATTTCTTCCCCCAGTCACCACCCTCCCCTCTGCTGCCCGCCCCAACTCTGAATCAGGGCTTTTCTAAAGAGTGTCTACCTAGGCTTATGGCCACTCTACAGAAAGACTTCAAGGCCAAAGAAACAGGAAAAACATAACAATAAAGACCTAACAACAGCTCTCAATGTGTATGCCTTTGTGAGGCAAGCTGATGCAAAAGGAATAATAAGAGGTTTTCAGTGTCGCTGTGTATTTCAAGGAAGAAAGACTCCTATATGTTTGGACCCTCTGTGTTCAAGGTTGTTTTGATTCATTCTTTCAAAAAAAAAA
>NW_012105209.1:1207699-1213765 GCF_000951045.1 Mandrillus leucophaeus | reverse complement strand
AAAAGTGCAAAAAAGATATCTGAAAACCCCAAGTTGCTATTGTCCATTTCTGCACTATTTCTTTTAATAGCTAAGGTCAGTCTATGCCCTGCATACTACATTAGAAAGTCTTAGCCTTAAGAAACTCAAAGTCTTAATCTTACTGTTTCTATTCTCTCTTACTTTCTTCCAGGGCATAAGTAAAAAAAAAAAAAAAATTCTTTAATAAAACTCCTCTAAGAAGCTAATTGGTACATTTAACATGCTTGAAATTCTAGCTAGGTAGTTGATTCCTTTAGCTTGAGATGTTGATTTCTGTAAAGTTGTAATCTCCGGTAGGAGAAGTATGGCTTTAGTTAGAGAATTTTTGATAATAGGTTTTCATATGGTGTCACCATGAAGATCAGGAGCCCTAAAAGAGAAATTAAGAGTAAAAGAAGAAACAAAGGAGAGCTACGGTGAGATTTCCCTGCCGGAAGTCTCTTGTCAGTTACCCACTAAACAAGGGATGCTGCTGGATGTAAGCATCAGTTTTCCTTATCAAATTCCCTAAAAAGCTTTTAATTTGTTTTCCCCCAAAGAAAAAATATAACCAGTGTCAGGTCAATAAATGGTATGCATAGCTATAAAGCCATCTTATATGACAAGAATAAATCTTTCAAGTCAAACCTGTTTCCCGTTCAGGATAGGGTTACAGCTGCAATAACATTTATAGGATTTAAGAGTTGAACTGTGGAAGAAAAAGACTTCTCAAGGGATACATTTTGGCTCTATATTAGCCCAACCTAAATATATAAAACCCAATGAAGATTGTGACTTTACCTGTTAGTTACAGTAAGGTTCAAAGAGAGTAAGATGGGACAAATGGGTTGGAGTTATTAATGTGAAAACCTGTGTGGTAAGTGTGAAGGGGGAAATTACTAAAATCTAAACTACTTAAAAAATATATTTTAGGCATAGTAGATCCTCCAGTGTATTTATTAGGATCACCCAAAGTCAATAGCACAGTTTTTCCCAGCCTTAATTATGCTATAATCAGATTATATACTGCCTTAAAGAAAAGGCTTATGTTCTATGCCAAATTGAGCATGATACAATCTGTATCTTGACCTCACATGATAAAGTTTCAACACTGTGTTTGGAGAAGCAGTGGTTGAGTACCACTCTCATGGCATATAGTAGAAACTTAATGAATATTTACTGTATCAAAGAGTAAATGTATGTCAAGCTTGATACAAGCTGTATCAAAATATCAATAACCTTGTCTTAAATTTGGTTAATATAGTTGCTGCCTTGGCATCCATTTCTAGGCCAGACAGGTCTTTAGAAACCTCGTTATATCCCATTACCTTTGGCCTAGTTAAAACTTCTCCCTGTGTTAGTGTTTGTGATAGGGCTCACTTGTTTCTCATCCTGCCCATAGGAAACCCAACACACCCTACAGCTGCTGCTAGTGAGAAAATGGTCAACACCTGAGTCCTATAAGTAAGTTTCCCCATTCACATGTGTTTCCTTTAGACTAGTCAATCCACAACCCCTGTGGAAAAGACTAAGGGATAAAAGCTCACTAACCTTAAGAGAGGCACAATCCAACAGGTTGTGTCTCCTGCTCCTTCCTCACCGGCTGGGCTTCCTGCTGCCTACATCCTTCCTGTCAGCCACCCATTTGCACGACACCCCTACCTTCTTTGGGATTTGTAAGTATTAAATTTCCTTTGTTTTATGCATTTTGGTTTCATCTCCTCATTCTGTCTCATCTGACTCACACATGGAAGCTAATTTCTTCCCCCAGTCACCACCCTCCCCTCTGCTGCCCGCCCCAACTCTGAATCAGGGCTTTTCTAAAGAGTGTCTACCTAGGCTTATGGCCACTCTACAGAAAGACTTCAAGGCCAAAGAAACAGGAAAAACATAACAATAAAGACCTAACAACAGCTCTCAATGTGTATGCCTTTGTGAGGCAAGCTGATGCAAAAGGAATAATAAGAGGTTTTCAGTGTCGCTGTGTATTTCAAGGAAGAAAGACTCCTATATGTTTGGACCCTCTGTGTTCAAGGTTGTTTTGATTCATTCTTTCAAAAAAAAAAATACCTAAAATAAACTACAACATATACTAGGCATCAGCAATACAAAGATGAATAGGGCCTAGCTCTGTCTTTAAAAGTTCTCATTGCGCCAGGTGCGGTGGCTCACGCCTGTAATCCCAGCACTTTGGGAGTCTGAGACGGGTGGATCATGCGGTCAGGAGATTGAGACCATCCTGGCTAACACGGTGAAACCCCGTCTGTACTAAAAATACAAAAAAATTAGCTGGGCATGGTGGCAGGCGCCTGTAGTCCCAGCTACTCGGGAGGCTGAGGCAGGAGAATGATGTGAACCCAGGAAGCAGAGCTTGCAGTGAGCTGAGATCCTGCCACTGCACTCCAGCCTGGGGGACAGAGTGAGACTGTCTTTAAAAAAAAAAAAAAATTCTCATTGTCTTGGGAGTAATTGCCATGTAAACAAAGAGTTTAGCACATCAGTTCCTTTTCTGTAAAGACATGTACTCTGCATATAGCAGAGTAAATTTAAAATTAGAATATCAGCTCTCTATTATTTAATAACACCTAAGTGAATAGGGACACTGTTACTTCTAAGTTTCTTCCTAGTGCTGTAATCCTATAATCCATAATAAATATGTGCCAAAGACAAATTGATTTTGAGAATTAAATGCATGTATAAATTGTGATTATATGCAAAGATTTTCAAAAACGTTTTTCTTCACAATTCTTGCAAAACAAAATACAATATAATTTTTACCACAGAATATGCTGCATTCCTTGTTCTTTGACAGGTATTTGAAAATGCTGCTGAGAACCAGCTTTCATGCCCTCACTCAGTAGATGATGTGCTTTTCTGAACTCTTAAGTGGCACAACTTTTTTTTTTTTTCCCTTGTGTGGGACCCAAGATGAATTTTTGAATGTCAGTATGGCATTTAACATTTGAAAACCGTATCTGACGAGTCTATTAGACCTTTGCAATCCTGTAGGCCTTTCTCAAAGAAGAGCCATAGATATTTTGCACTACGCAAGGGAGAAGCATGAATTCTTGAAAAAAGAGGGAGTGGTTAAATTAAAAGCATTAAATTGGATGGTATAAGAGAAGTCATACAGTGAAAATGCCTTATGTTAGTAACCTTGTGCAAAGAAGGGCAAGCTGTGTTGGAGTTCATGGTAGACTCTCCATACAAATCACCAAAATGGAAGAAATCAATACATGTGAGAGATTGGATCTGAAAGATTATTATTTTTGTTTCTTCACACTCAATTTCCCAAAGTGTAAGGGCTTAGAAAAGAGAACACAGTATTCAGTGTGTCTTTTAAACACCTTTATAGTATGAGTGTTTATTTACAGAGAAATAACAAAAGACTCAGCAAATTCCATTCTTCCTAAATAACCACATTTTCCCCCACCATTATTTAAAAAAATAGTGAAGTTTTTTTTCTTAAAAGACTCTTTTATTCCTTCCCATAGAAACCATCACTTACACCTGTCACCTGTGGGGACTCAGAAGATATAAATAAAGCAAATAGGGAGTAGAACCTGAATAAGATGCATCCAATAGGTGGAAAATACGTGGGTGCTGACCTAGCTACAGGTGTGGAGAGTGGTATTTTAGTCTACTTGACAAGCACTATGCTTCAGGATTATTGTATTCTCTGGATATTGTCCAGACGAAATGCTATCAACTGGGAGTTCAAAATGAAATTCTGCTTTATTCTGTAGAGATTAGGAACCCCGGAAGCATAATATTAAATGTTCAGGAAGATGGCAGGGGTGGTCTAAGTGATAATAGGGCTCTAGCTATAATCTGTGGCTAGAGACGATATTCAAGGACATATTTCAACATCTGCAAGCAGAATTGTCAAACTCGGGGTACAGTCTATGCTTAAGAAGTAGAAATTCAAACTGGTAAGCAGAATAGGAAATTAGAAGCAGGGAAAAAGATTCTCTTAAAGCAGCAATAGATACACATAAAATGTTTTAAATAACAAAGTCCCTAAAATATTGAAGAGATGTCAGAGCAAAAACATATGGCTAATTTCTAAAAAAAAAAAGGTACATAGATACTGGCTGTAATTGTCTAGGGATCCAGAGAGGTTTGTTTTTACCCAATGTTACAGGTGAAGCTATTTGAACCCTAATTTCCCTTTAATCTTTAATTGAAACATAATAGCAGGTGGTATTGTAGAAGCCCAAAGAGGGTCTGTGAAAGGGTAGAGGAATTGTCCAACTCTATCTGCAATTCAGAGGAGGTAATATCTGTATCTTGAAAAAGAGGTTTCTAAAATAAGGAAATATATTCAGGAGAAGAAGATAAGGTGGTTAGATATGCATTTGAGTATGGGAAGCGGTGTTTGGAGCTGTATCTTAAGTTGACTTCGGTAGGATAGAAAGGAAGAAGTAAATGGAATGGTTAAAGTCTATACTAAAGAGCATAGCCAGGATTCTATAAGTATCAGAAACCTAGAAAGATCTTTCAACTGGTAGCAGTCATGATCAGATCACATTAAAGAACATATTTTTAGTCAGAGTTTGCGAGCTCCAAAGAAGATGAGTATGCTACTGGAAAAGGTTTATTGAATTAAAACATAGATGAAATGTAGAAATGTTTTTAGGTGAGTTTATTGATAAATGAAGGTGGGGACAACTGAGGAGAATAGCTTGTTAAGCAGGACAGATCATGTTATGGAAGACTGGGCAATAAGGAAAATGCTGTGAGACTCAAAGTGAAAATTACTGGAATTTCTTTTTAACTTCTGTTATTTCCTTCATGCCAGGCACTATGTTGTGCTCTCTGAATTTGTTTTCTCATATCATTCACACAGCTACCTTGTTGGGTAAAAAGTATTATCTCCAATTTTAAAATAAGGAAGCCAATTCAAAGAACACAGGTAAATCTGAAGTAGTAATCAATCAAAATATGTATTTGATTTTCCAATTCAGTGTTAGTAATGATTAAATTATTATTACACTCATAGGAGTATACTCTTGTTGCAGGGGTACTATACCTTGTTCTTCTAAGAACGTTCTAAGTGAAAGGACAAAAGACTCAGGTTATAAGTACTTTTTCTTCATTTAGACAGAAGTAATGACAAATGTTATCTTTGAGCCAATTATAAAGTTGTGGAATAGATGCATTTAAGGGAAAGAAAAAGTGGTGGAAACTTGCCCCACTGTTAATTAAGATCATGTGATCAGACTCATCCTTTGTGAGATTTATGGGGATGAGAAGTAAGTTTGTGAGGTTAGTAAAAAAATGGTAAGTAAAAGCAGTGTTTTTCTGGACAGTGTTTTTGAACAGAATATTAAATGGGGATGGGGGTAGGAGTAGCCTGGGACTGGTCCTTCTGCAATCCAGTTTTCTATTTCAGGCTTATATCTATAGAGAATTAATCATGTTTCCTCCACCTGGAAGATTCTTGACAAACATTTGCCTAAATTTTCTGAAATGTATATATCCAAACCTGATTTCACTGTCTTCTGCCAAAAATGGTTTCTATTGTAATATATAACTTTAAATGGCACCATCTCAAGCCTGAAATCCAAGAGTCAATTTTCATATCTATTTAGTATGTTCCCAAAGAATACTTAATGAACAACCACCTTTCCTCTTACCCTCTTCATTACCATCCTGTATCATCACAGTATTGTCTTTAAGGTAGTAAATTATAGTGGTTCAGAATACAGATTTAGCAGCCGAAATGCCTAGGTTTACGTCCTACCCTACTGTGGTACTTAACCTTGCTACCTCAGTTTTCTTTTCCGTAACATGGAGATGACAATATTAATGACAAGCATTTTAGTCTTACTTTATTGAATAAAGGAGTTGTTTTAACACATGCAAAATAGTACTAAAAAATATTCTTACTCATTTGCCCCTTGGCACCTATCATTTGGATCTTTGTAATACTGTCCTCTCTGGTTTCTCTAAGCTTTGAATCTTGTTATCTTCTAACATATTTCCCATGTATATCATAGAAATTATCAGTTTGAAAATCTAACCTTGTAATCTCATTCAATTCTCAGACTTCAATTGTTTAAA
>NW_012105209.1:1189655-1206910 GCF_000951045.1 Mandrillus leucophaeus | reverse complement strand
ACTGCCTGCACTACTTTAAAGTCTTACGGGTTAACCATAAGTACCAGATTATATGTTCAGACTATTTATTATGAAAGTTTAAAGTAGCACAGTGTAACCAGTGACTTAATAAGATGTATCAAATAGAAATGTTTAACCAAATCATTAAGAATCATGTCAATTCTATGAAATCCCTTTCCTCAACAGTGCCAGAGAGCAGGATTTATTTGGCTGTATTTTATTTTAATATCCTAGGAGATCTTGGACAAACATTGAACAACTGAGCTCACGTTTACATATCTTCAGCACTTGGAAAATTGTCTTACAAGTTTCAGTGGGAAAACATTTGAAGTTATTTCTACATTTGTATCTGGAAATCCACTTAATAAGATGAAACGCCCTGGTCTCTATCCTATATGGCCAGAATTCAGCAGTCACAGCATCAGCGGAGCTAACAGTTACAGAATGCTTTCTATTCTCCAGGCTTTCTGTTAAGTGCTTTATATGTACGGATTCCATACTTCTCAGCAGTCAGCCAGTCGCCACCCCCAAATCATCATTATCCATAACATATATTCTTCTGACAACCACATGTTCACTTACCTCTAAATGATACTCTTTGCTGCTATAAAAATGGATTCAGGGAGAAAATAAATGCCTTAAATAAAAATACTTGAATAAGTGGCTTCACACAAATAAAGCTAGAAATATAAAACTATTTATGTTGTAAAGGGAATGTAGAAAAAAATTAAAGAATAGTGGATACTAAAGAGCCTAAAGATTTAATACTTGGCTATAGATTAAATTTGGAGCAAAATTGTAAATATATCTACAAATATTCAAATATTGAACTTTACCCCAGATGTTTTTGTCATCAACCAGCCATAGCTTTGTTGCAGAGAGACGAAAGTAATATAGAAGGCAAATTAGATTTCCACAGGTGCAGAAAACTAAATTTATAGCTAAAGCTTGTATATATAGGGATATACATTTTCTGATGTAACATAAGTCTTATACTTCCATGATGTAAACTCAAATTGTCAGAGAAAATACATTTTACCATTTGGAATCTCTGCTAGCTTATAGTTTTAGAAATTATATAACCATTAAAAGCCATTCCAAATATTTTTTCAAGCATGTTGTCAATATATTTCGAATACTCATTCTAGAAATTGACACTGGTAACATTAAAATTAAGCTTCAAGTATTTTCATTTACAAGGCATGAAATCTGTGAGGAGGGATGCAACATCAAAAGTAAAAATGCCGGTAAGAGCTATTAAGCCTTGTCTGTTCTGTAGTATTTTTTCTTTCATTGCTGACTACAGCTGCATTTTTAAAAAGTGGAGTAAATGTAGTAATTCAAACTCTAGATGTATCCTATTTTCCTGATATTTGAAATCTTATATAAAGTCACATGATGTGTGACCATATGAGGTAAAGGAACTAAATTCTTAGTAACTCATCGAACTGGGCAATTTGTGGAGCACAAATACTTATAAAGGAAATCAGGATGAGATGCCACTTTTATCCCAAAGGACATGATACACGTTTATTCCTTTCTCCCTCTCTCAGCCTTAAGAGCAAAAATCTGGCTATCATGACCCATATGATGCTAAGTCCTTACTTAAACACTATTTCTTTAATCCATTTTGAAATTCATTTTCTCTGATTCCTTACTGGAACGTCATTCCTTTAATCCACAAAATTATTTTCTCCTGGTATTAAGGATATTCTGAAAAAACTACCAAATGAGGACTGGTTTTTGTCTGACTTTTTTTTTCCTTGCATTTTCTGTGGACATGCTATTCAAATTAGCTACTTCTTTTACCAGGTGAAAGTCTGAATTCTATGATACAACACAAAACAAATCAGAATATCATCCTTGTTTTCACTGAGCTCACATTCTAGTAATAATAACAATGATTCTAATAACGAGCAACAATCAAGAAGTAAAATCTATTGTAAGTCAAATGGTGATAACCATTGTAGAAGGAAGGGCTGCCTTGGAAGATTTGTATTTGATAGTGTGGTCAGCAATGGCTTCACTTTGTATTTGATGTGTGGTCAGCAGTGGCTTCACTAAAAAGGAATATCTGAGTAAAGATTAGAGAAAGGTGAGAGAACAAGACATGAATATTAGGAAGAAATTTTCAGGCAGCAGGAAAAAACAAAACAAAACAAAAAACAAGTGCAGAGTTCCTGGGTGGACAGGGCTGAAGTCTGTGAAACAATGTAGCTGGAGTGGAGTAAGAGATGAGGAGTAGGAGATGAGGTCAAGGAGACAGCAGGAGCCAAGTTCTGTAGGGGCAGACAGATTACTGTAAGGCCATTGGCTTTTATTTTAAGTAAAATGAGAAGGCTTCAGAGATCTGAGCAGAAAGAATAACATGACATTTACTTCCCTTGAGCACAATTACTGTGATTACCGTATTGAGAATAATATGTAGGAGGGCAACCATGTCCAGTTAGAAAGATGCTGAAACATATTAGATGAGAAATGCCAGGGGCCAGCATGGTGGTAACAATACAGGTGGTAGTTGTTAGATTTTGGATATAGTTTAAAAATAAAGACAGTGAGATGAACTGACGAATTCCCTGTGGAATGTGAAAAAAATCCAGTGTTTTTAGACTAAACAACTGGAAGATTAGAATTAGCTTTTAGCAAGTTGGGAATAACAGGGGAAGAGCAGATTTGAAGCAATAATGGGAGTTGGGGGACAGGGGAGATTAAGTGTTCAGTTTGTATAAATGTTCAGTTTGAGATAGATGCTTGTTAAAATCTAAAGGTCTTGACGGTGAAGTTGGATATAGGTTCTGGAGTTCAGGGGAGTAGAAGCGATTAGGGGGAAAGATCACAAGGAAACTTTGGGAGGGATGGCTGTGTCTATTACTTTGATTGTGGTGATGGTATCATGAGTGTTTGCATATGTCCACACTCATTAAATTGTGCACATAAAATATGTGCAGTTCTTTGTATATTACACCTCAATAAAGCTGCTAAAATAGACCTTTGAGAATGGATGTTTTTGTAAACATCCACTGTCTTCTATATAGCTTAGTCTTTTTTATCTCTCCTCAGATGTTAGAAATCTTTTATACCTTTTTTGAAAAATGTTAGGTGTTTTCATAATGCTCATTTTCAAATTATCTTCATTTTGCTTCTTATTTTAATTGAAGAAACAAAATCAAGTCTAATTTAGGCAGGCCTAGGACAAGACGTACACAGTAATTTAGGAAAAACCATTTTGGTACTTAAAATGGTACTGCAGGCCACATTAAGAGATCTGTCCAGACAGGTACGGTGGCTCACGCATGTAATCCCAGCACTTTGGGAGGCTGAGGTGGGGTGGTAGGGGGAGGGAGTGTGGAGATTACGAAGTAAAGAGATCTAGACCATCCTGGCCAACATGGTGAAACCCCATGTCTACTAAAAATACAAAAACTTAGCTGGGTGTGGTGGCATGAGCCTGTAGTCCCAGCTACTCGGGAAGCTGAGGCAGGAGAATCGCTTGAACGTCGGAGGCAGAGGTTGCAGTAAGCTGAGATCATGCCACTGCACTCCAGCCTGGACTCAGTCTCCCAAAAAAAAAAAAAAAAAAAATTCATCTATGAAAAGGGCAATGCCTGACTTAATTGTTCTTCAATCAATGCCATTGTCTTCAGTTGTTTGCAAATATAAACAAGGATAAAAACTGACTAATCTTCCACTTGACTTTTTTTTTTTTGAGATGGAGTCTTGCTCTGTCACCCAGGCTGGAGTGCAGTGGCCGCATCTCAGCTCACTGCAAGCTCCGCCTCCCGGGTTTATGCCATTCTACTCATTCTCCTGCCTCAGCCTCCCGAGTAGCTGGGACTACAGGCACCCGCCACCTCGCCTGGCTAGTTTTTTGTACTTTTTAGTAGAGACGGGGTTTCACCGTGTTAGCCAGGGTGGTCTCGATCTCCTGACCTCGTGATCCGCCCATCTCAGCCTCCCAAAGTGCTGGGATTACAGGCTTGAGCCACCGCACCCGGCCTTGACTTCTTAATTTTGTTTTATTTTACTTATTTTTGAGACAGTGTCTCTCTGTCACCCAGGCTAGAGTGAAGTGGCATGATCTCGGCTCACTGCCACCTCTGTCTCACAAGTTCAAGTGATTCTCCTGTCTCAGCCTCCTGAATACCTGAGACTACAGGCACACACCACCCGGCTAATTTTTGTATTTTTTTAGTAGAGACAGGGTTTTGCCATCTTGGCCAGGCTGGTCTCAAACTTGTGACCTCAGGTGATTAACCCGCCTTGGCCTCCCAAAGTGCTGGGATTACAGGCATGAGCCACCGCGCCCAGCCGACAATTTTTTTTTTTTTCAAGTAGAAATTTAATAACTTGCCAGTTTCAGTTGATCTTTCCAAAAGTGAACATTCCAAAAGGTATTTGGCAGCACATCCTGCTGCCTCTAGTTTGTGGGTCTCCAGCAAGATGCATGTATTGCAGTCTCTGTTGTATCGCTGTTTCTACCAGACTGTTACTTCCTATTTTCAGCTTTAAATAAATTTTTTTTTCTGTCCAGTTTACTAGGTTTTACAATTTTATACACACCTATATATACAGCAGTATGCATGCAGTAGACGCCCATGAATATATTATAGGAACACTGTCTTCTATGACCAGGAAAATCAAGATTCCAATGGAAACATGAACTGCTCTACAAATTTACCATGTCCTTCAGGTAGCACTTTCGGGAAAAGGTGAAGAGAAACTTAACTTTGGAGGTAGGGGTTTAGACTATTACCAAAGATGCTTCAGCTATTGATAGAAAATAACTTTCTAAAAAGTGATAGTCCCATCTAAAGGAAAAATAAGTGAATAAAAAGAAGTACATTTTTTGTGAATAGGCAAAAAGACTACTGTGTGGGAAGCAAAGGGGGAAATACAATTTAAGATGACGATTTTCTTTTTTTTTTTTTTAAGTTAGAGAAAGCAGATGTTTAGGAGTAAACTGAACAAAATGCAGGTCAAATTTTGGATGTTTCATGGAGATGACAGCAAAAAAATATGTATTAATAAAAGTAGCTAATGTTTGCATAGTATCTTGCGCTTTGCACAAAAATCACCTAACTTAATTCATTTAATCCTATTATATAATTCTATAAAATAGACACAATTAGGATCTTTTTATGAAGCTGAGAGGCTATCTAGAGGAGATGGTTAAATAACTCAATATGCTACCATCAACAAGAAGCATAGTAAGACTGGTACATAAACCTGAGGCAGTATATACATTGCTACTATTGCCTTTGGTTTTTGCACTGAATTGTTTTCTAAAAGCACATTCTGTTACCGACTATTTCTAACAGCTCACATGTTTACATAATTTCTTCAGCTAGTTTTCACTTGACAAAATATCAGTCAAAACAAGAAAAAAGCTTTGTAAAACTATCACTTTAGCAAAAGGATTTAGTGAAAAACTAATTTGATTGCTTATTATTCAATGAATTGTCCTTGAAATCATTTCCAGAAATTTTTAAAAATTAAATCTGAGTCTACGCAAGACTGAGGGAAGAGACGTGTGATGCTAACTCTTATCGGAATACTACTAATTTACTGGAACTGGTACTTATTTAAAGGATTACCCCAAACAGCTAAATATTCAGTTTGAAAGACCAGTGGCAAGATTCCAAGTCAAATATCTGGTTCAAAGCTCAGAAAATCCTGTACTTGAATTACTTCCAAAATATCTCCAAGGTCATTTTATCTTTTATGGATAAGATAATGCTTCTTAGAAAACAAAAAGTTTAGATAAAGCTGAGCATATTTTGAGGCACACATTGATGCTGTGACTCTAACATGCTTTTGAGAAACTTACAAAGACTCAGAAGACGTCTTCTCTTTTAAAGTACCAGTAACAATTGATGCCTAGCTTTCATACCCATGATACATGGACAATTATCTAATATTAGGCATATGATTCTTATGATAGACTTAGGTATATTTATGAAGAAAAGCTACACACATGGATTGGATGGCATTTAATGATCTAATCAATTGTGTACATTCCTCTAAAGTGAGGGAGTTGAGTAAGCTCATTGCATAAATTCCGATGTAAAGGTAAAAGAATGTTGAAGTGCTGATTTAATGAAGTTTTCTACTTAATGCATAACCATGACTAGCCACAGCATGGGGGAGCTTTCTGTTAATGAGGCAAACTTTCCTTGACACAAGTGAGCAACTAATAATGTCTACCTTTAGGGCAGATGAATCTATTATTTTAGTCCTGGTGAACAACAAACAGGAGGGCTAGGATAGGAAATGTAATATAATTGCCTCTCTCAAAGGAAAATTCACTCTCCTTTGAGATACAGAATTTCTTCACTCGATTCACAGCAATGCCTCTTTTTTCTTTTTTTTAAATGCAGCTTAAAGCCAGGTGTGCCATAAAGTAAAATCAGCTTGTTCTTTTTAGGTTATATTAACTGAATTAATAAGCCAAGTGAGTCCTCTAATAACATCTCATTCTTAATACTAATTATTTCAATTTCTAAAAAATCATGCCCATTACCTGGAGTTCCTTTTTGTGTGTATGTGGTATAATCTGAATACAGCAAGGACATCAAATTAAATTCTGTTTTCACTGGATTTTGAAAAACAAAACTCAAAAAGACGTAACAAAGTGATGGTTCAATGGGTGGGGTGGTGGAATATTTGGAAGAGATACTCACCCTAAAACGTAAGGCACTGTGGGACAGTGGAAACGAATGGGTCATAAAGTAGAAAGACCTAGGTTTGAACTCAGCACTCCGCTACTTAATATGTAAATGTTAGTCAAGTTTCTTAACCTCCGCGAGCCTGAATTCCCATTTATATAACAGAGATAATAATACCTTAGAGCATCATTTTAAAGATGAATAGATAATTTCTCCAATGAGCTACCTTTCCCAGTCCCAGTTCTCCACTCTCCACTTTTACTTCATTGTGTGTGCCTGGCAATTCTCATCTTGTGTCCTTGGGAAGATAATGCAATCTCACATTTTTAAAGTTGTTCTCCCCACTAATATTGTTGAGCCCTGTAACAGCCTGCCATTGCTGTACAAAGCATTTATAAGCACAAGAGAAAATTAACCCAGTTTTCAAGCTATTTAAATTTCTATGGACTTACTTATATTCACTTGAGCTAAGGGAAAGCTAAGATTCACCTAAATCCTGGTACCAGCACCCTCTGCTTGTTAATTACTATTTTTAACCTTGCATATGTCTAGCACTCAATTTGTTACAAGAGCAAACGGAAATTGGGTAGTCTCTGATCTCCACTTAATCCTTGTTCCCACTGAGTAGGACCAGATGATGAGTCCTTACTTAGCCGACCTGATTCCAATACGGAATAGTACCATGTTGGTTTTATTTGGTTATTTTCTCATACTAAATTTTTAATTAAAAATAAATGAAACATCGATAGATATAGGAAGGCTCGGCTGCTACAGTCAAAGTCCAGTGTAATTCAAATTATAAAGTATTGGAATTTAAAGTAAGTTGAAAATATTATGAATATTAATAGGCCATAAAACAAGTTAGAAGAGATAAGACTAGGGGTACATGATAACTACTTCTATGTTAAATCTTGGTAATCTCAAACTTAGGTTCCAAAGATGGTAGACCAAACATTTTGGCCTCTTTATTAAGTCACTATACTCAAAAAGGGATCACTGTATCAGCCTTAGATTATTAACTGATAAGAACTGTGACATGAATTAGTTCAAGATGCAGAATGAAATTTCAGTAATGTCTGCTTCAAATTTCAACCTGTGGCAACCCTGGTATCATTTATGCTTCAAGGCAAGGAAACTTTGAACCTGGATCTTGTGCTATATGGTTGTGTTGAATAATGAACTTGGATATAATACATCCAGCTGATGATGCCAGAATAAAGTATAACAAGTCCTTAAGGTGCAAGTCCCATAATTGGCTATAAGAAATTACTGTTTTATTGAGTCTCTTCTTTAGGTCTCTAGGAATCCATGAGGAGTCTTTGTTTATTTCATAAATGCATTCTGGTTACTTGCTACCTCAGCTAACTATCCAGTAGGGCTCTAGACCATTGATTTCCCTGTTCTTTCTGTGACGACCTCCTGCTAACCATACTCTAGGTGAGTCCTGCTTATATGCCTTGTTACTTCACAACTTGCGAGGTATAGAATTTTTCTATATTTTTCCCAGAGTGATGGCTGGTACCAGGCTTGGCCATTTAACAAAATTTACCTGAAGACTTGAACAAACTGCAGACAATGGAAACAGCAAACGTTAAATCATGTGATACCAGTCCAAGGTGTTTCAGAGGCTTTGCTCCTGGCCTGTCTTTCTTCTTCCATCCTGTTGCTAACTTGCAGGGGCCAGTCTGCAACCTTATTACCTCAAGGAAATGGGCCTGAGCTTTCTTTTCCTCCCATAGAATCTAAACCTCAACTTCTGGTCAGTGGTGGTCGTAGAAAGGAAAAAGGGTATTTAGAGATTTTTTTCCACAAAACAGGAAAAACCACTCTACCTATAATGAGGCCAAATTTCATTGTTATGCCGAGTTTGGCTCTTTATTGGCTTAAAATTCCATTTCAGAATATAATTTTTCTTTATCAGTATCTAACAATTTTATGCAAACAAAAGGCAGATTGTATTTACAGAGAGATTGAAAAATGTTTGACAAAAGTAAGCAGTTTCCTTCCCTTTCTAACCATCAAGACTTGGCAAAAATAACTGCTCTGGCATCATCTTACTCACCCAATCATTTACTGGAAAATTATTCCACATCTGTTTTCATAATATCTGCTTGGCATTTCAATGATGTTGTCTTTCCTTATCTCTAATAATCAATGAAGTGCCTGGTAAACCTTCGATATTTTGCTGTTACATGGATGAACTAATCGGCTTTAAAAAATATATAAACAGTTTACAGAATCAGCTTCCTCTTCTGTAAAGTAGAAATAATAATACCTGCTCTTTCTAATGTACTTATTGACTGTTTAATCCTAATACCCTCTTAATCCATTTGTGTTGGTGTGGAGTCTTCTGGGTTTGACTTAGGAAGCCCTGGATTTGATCTGTGGTGCCATTGTTTTAACTTGTATTTCTTCTCTGCATGTCACCCCTCCGCACATGCCCCACCACTACCGCTCCCATCTCCTGTGGAACTGGCAGATTAAGACTGTTCAGTCAGTCTTGATCTGATCAGATCAGCCTTAGATCAGTCTGTTCTCACACTGCTGGTAAAGACATACCCGAGACTGGATAACTTATAAAGGAAAGAGGTTTAATTGACAGTTTCACATGGCTGGGGAGGCCTCAAAATCATGGCAGAAGGCAAATGAGGAACAAAATCACGTCTTACATGGCAGCAGGCAAGAGAACTTGTGCAGGGGAACTCCTACTTATAAAACCATCAGATCTCATGAGACTTATTCATTACTATGAGAACAGTAGGAATGAAACAGCTCCCATGATTCAATTTTCTCCACCCAGTCCCACCCTTAACATGTGTGGATTATTACAATTCAGGATGAGATTTGGGTAGGGACACAGCCAAACCATATCAAAGACTATCTGAAATATCTTACTTTAAATGATAATTTAGTCCATGCTTCACTTAAAGATTCTTCCATTTATCTGAGTGATAATATGATGAGGTCATATTTCTTTATCAAAGTAAAATAATCATAGAAATGAGATAGAACTTAAAATTGGATGTGAAAGCCACTGCCAGTTATATTGAATCAACAGGTTTCAGAGTAAAATAAAAATAATTTTTTCTTGGCATTTCTTATAGTCTAGAATGTTCTCTTTTGTTAAATTTGAAAAGGGAAGAAAGTAAAAAAGGTGAGTGTTCACAAATGGCATATTTGCATATGCATATATAGCATATGTAATATGTATATATAGCATATGTAATATGTATATATAGCATATGTAATATGTAAATATACAAAGTACAAAAAACTCACCAAAAGTAAATCTGATAGACTGTTTATGGTATAGTGACATAATTCATATTGATAATGATTCTGTTTACAGTAGTTTAATAGCTACATTGATTACATTTGGAATAACAAATTGCTTATGTTAATAGTAATTAGAATTTGCTTCTTTAAACACCTATCGTTACTAATTTCAGTTATGCGATAATGGGAAGTTAAGACTGCACAATTAAATGGATTTTATCAAACTTTGGGGAAAAACACATTTATTTCTGATATAAAAACTATTTTAATGCAGACTTCGTTTTAAGCTAACAGGTTTATTTTAAAAGACAGAGTTGTGATTATGAAAAAAGGCTTTTAAAGCAGATGTGCTCAGTTCAAGTATGGACCCAGTACTACAGGGACTTTTTGCGTTTTTCCCCCTAGTAGTTTATGCTTTTTCTAAACTGCTTTTGTTTCTATGAACTATTTTTCACAATTATATGAGATGACTAAGATGTTTCCTATCTCACAGATGAATATATAGGATTATTATTAAGGCAGTTCTTCAAAGTAATAAATGCACACATGCATGATAGCTCTTTCTATAAACAGGTTAGCACAGTATCTGGCACAGAGAAGTTGACCTCAGAACATCTTTATAGTGAATGCATTTTTGAAATAATGAAATTTGAAGTTGAAGGCTAGTCTTCTGGCATTTTAATGACTAATATCGGTCCTTGTACATAACTGATTTGCATTATGATAGATAAAATCTGTATACTGTTCTAAGCCACTAGTCCTCACATGACTGTACCAGGGACCATATACAGGTCTATTAAATTGTTCTGTGTGATTAGAATATTGTTGTAGCCCTCAGTTTCTTCATCTATAAGATGGAAATTATTAACTTTTGTTGGAGGGTTGTGAAAATAATAATATAAAATACCTAGAACATTGTCTAGTATACCTGGAATGGACTCAATAAATGAGAAGTACTATTAGTCTCAGATTAAATACATGATTTGTGGAGATGAACATTTTTTCATATCCAAAAACACTAGTTATGATTCTATAGAGTTATGTATTTTATCATTTTTGTCACACAATTTTAAGGCCATGTTTATATACATTTTCTCCTTTTTCCCCTCCATATCTATGTTGTTCTGCTTCTAACTATTCTTAAAAATTCCACTACTCGGTAGTTCTCTAACCTATAAATCCAATAATTTATTGTGAACCCAGTGTATGTAAAACATCTTGTTATTTTGGAAAAAAAAATTTCACACAAATATGAAGGCTGATTTCAAGAAACATATCTAGGGGAAACATTAAGTAGATAATTATGATGCAAGACAGAATTTGATATGTATAAAAAGGTTACATAAGTGCTATGGGATTTCAGAGACATACTCTTATCGTTAGGAAATTCGGCCAGGTAAAGAACATTGCGAAATACACACAGAATTTCAGAAATTGGCCAACAGCATTTTACAAATTTAGGAATGTTTTTTATTGTTTAAAATGCCCCCCCACCACCACCCCCGACCTGCCAGGGACTTTGATTAGTCTAGTTTGGAAACCACTGCTGCTAGAATTCCTGGCTTCCTGTCCCCGGGCAGAGGCATTCCAAGGTGCTAGAGGAACTGCAGAGGGAAGAAGAAAACAAGGTAGAGAGAGGAATCTTAAAAAGGAAGAAAAGTTGGTACAGATGTTGCTCAAGAAAAGGTAGCTTGTTACAGTGGTGTCTAGTGGCTGCAGCTTGTTTATGTGAACTGTCCCTCAGACATAGTACCCCACATACATATAGGATTAGTCTAGGTTCTTCAGATAATTCAGATTCATGGGTTCGTGAAGTTATGGAGGCTAAGTCAGCAGTTAGCAAGCTGGGAGACCCAATAAGAGATGATGGCGTAGTTCCAGTGTAAGCCCAAATGTAAAAGCAGGAAAAGATTTGCATCCAGTTCAGTCAGGCAGAGAGCAAATCCTGTTACTCAGTGTGTGGTGTTGCTGCTGCTGCTCAATCTAGGCCTTCAAAAGATGGCATGAGGCCCACCTACATTGGAGAGGGGAATTTACTCAACTCATTTTACTGAGTCAAATGTGAATCTCAATCAGAAAAATAATTCAAGATGGACTAAAGAGTTAAATGTAAAACCCTGAACTATAAAAACCCTGAAAGACAACCTGGGCAATACCATTCTGGATGTAAGAACTGGCAAAGATTTCATGATGAAGATGCCAAAAGTAATCACAACAGGAACAGAAATTGAAAAATGGAATCTAAACTAAAGATCATCTGCACAAGAAAAGAAACTATCAACAGAGTGAACAGACAACCTACAGAATAGGAGAAAATATGTGCAAACCATACATCTGACAGAAGTCTAATATCTAGAATCTATAAGGAACTTATATTTACAAGAAAGAAACACCTCTATTAAAAGCTGGGCAAAGGACATGAACAGACACGTCCAAAAGAAGACATATATGAGGCCAACAACTATATGAAAAAAAGTTTTATCACTGATTATTAGAGAAATGCAAACACAATCCCACTGTTGGTGGGAGTGTAAATTAGTTCAACCATTGTGGAAAGCAGTGTGGTGATTCCTTAAAGAGCTAAAAACAGTGTTACCATTTGACACAGCAATCCCATTACTGGGTATACTTGAAGGAATATAATTCTACCATAATGACACTTGCACGCATATGTTCATTGCAGCACTCACTATTTGCAATAGCCAAGACACAGAATCAACCTAAATACCCGTAAATGGTAGACTAAAGAAAATGTGGTACATATACACCATGGAATACCGTGCAGCCATGAAAAATGAGATCATGTCCTTTGAGGTGACATTGATGGAGCTGAAGGCCATAGTCCTCAGCAAACTAACACAGGAACAGAAAACCAAATACTGCATGTTTTCACTTAGTGGGAGCTAAATGATGAGAACACATGGACCAAAGAAGGGAACAACAGACACTGGGGCCTACTTGACAGTGGGAGAAGAGAAGGGGTTACAAAAAATAACAATTGGGTATTCTACTTAGTACCTGGGTATCAAAATAACCTGTACAACAAACCCTGTGACATGAGGTTACCTCTATAACAAACCTGCATGTGTACCCCTGAACCTCAAATAACAAACACACCAGGAATGTTTAACCAAATATATGGGCACCTCATTGATCATAAAATCATCACATTTCTCATCTAAACATTTTCTGTTTTTCAACTTCTATCAAATATGGAATAGTTATAAAACTATAGATAATGTAAGAATAAGATATAAAGAATAATATGAAGATGAATATCATTTACCTATTGCATTTGTTTGCTAGGGCTGTCATAGTTGTTTAAGCTGTATTATTTGGATGACTTAAACGATATAAATGTATCATCTCAGTTTTGGAGGCTAGAAGTGTGAGATTAAGGTGTTGGTAGGGTGGGCTTTTTTTTTTTTTTTTTTTCCCTGAGGGCTGTGAGTAAGAATGTGTTCCAGGCTTTTCTCTTTGGATTAGAAATGGCCATCTTCTTTCTGTCTTCACATTGTTTTCCCTGTGTGTATGTCACCATGTCCAAATTTCCTCTTTTTCTAAAGAGGTCAGTCATCTTGGATTAGGGCAGCTCCTAATGGTCTCACTTTAACTTGGTCATGTTGGTAAAGACTCCATCTCCAAATAGGGTTGCATTCTGAGGTACAGGGGCTTAGGACTTCAACATATGAATTTGGCAGGGGATACAATTCAAATTATAACATCTGTCTTTTAGTCTTTCCCAGTTTCCATTTCAATCTTTCGCTCCAGAGGGAACAATGATCCTGAATTTAATGATCATCATTACACTTATTTTTCTTACCATTTTACTATGTAGATACAGTCAAAAAAGGTATTGTTTACATTTTAAAGACAATTCACTTTTTATAAATTGAATCACTAAATTGTCTTTTATCAATGTTTCCTAGGATTTTACCATGTTAATTTTCTTTGTTAAAAGCTATATCATCATTTGTTTTGTATTTGATAGGCATTTGGGTTGAATTCAGTCTTATTACAGTGTGCTGCAATGAAATTCCAAAATGCAAATAGATGCTTTGTGTTTCCTGGTTTACAGGGACAGGAAATACTCCTAAATAGACACTAAAAATTAATTTACAAAATAAAATATATGTATGTCAGTTTGTATTCAGTGTATCAGAACTATATAATGGAATATGGAATTTATTATAGGAATTAATTTTAAAATATAGGAAATTCCGGAGAAAGAAAACCTAGAAAACATTCAGAGAAGTTACTGACTATTCCTAATGTGGCTGAAAAAGCTGAAGCTTGAAGGAAGCTAGGCTCATCCAGCTTTTGGAGTGGAATAGCAAAGGGATTTGGCATAAAAATCTATGGAAGTATTAGAGGAAAAAGGGTTTTTTTGTTTGTTTTCCCCGCTCACGATGTTACTCAACACAATTCTCACACCGTGTGTGTGTGTGTGTTCCAAACACCAAGCAACTGGTTTTCATAGACATCAGCTGGGTGCCCTACAATTTTAACTTAATTCTGATACTATCTTCTTGGAAATAACAAAGCATTACATCCCACAGGATAAGAGCCGTATCGGTCCATTTTCACATGGCTATAAAGGACTACCTGAAACTGGGTAATATATGAAGAAAAAGTTTAATTGACTTATAGTTACACATGGCTGGGGAGGCAGCAAGAAACTTATAATCATGGCAGAAGGCAAAGGGGAAGCAAGAACCTTCTTCATATGACAGGAAGAGAGCAAGGGAGAACTACCACTTTTAAACCATCAGATCTTGTGAGAACTCTTTGACTTACATGAGAAAAGCATGGGGGAAACTTCCCCCATGATCCTGTTATCTCCCACCAGGTCCCTCCCTCAATGCATAGGGATTACAATTTGAGATATTTGGGTGGGGACACAGAGTCAAACCATATCAAGAGCTAGCCCCCAAGACTGCTCATGACTTTAGATGCCAATTACAAGCACCAGGTTGTGATCTGTGCTTCTGACAAACCAACTATAAATTGGGGTTCCCATCATGTTCACCTTGGATTTGATTGATTTTGCTAGAGCAGCTCACAGATTTCAGGGTAATATTTATATTTACAAACTTACTGTAAAGGATATCACAAAGGACCCAGATGGAAGACATGCATAGAACAAGGCACACTGGATGGGCGCCAAGCTTTTGTGCTTTCTCTGGGTGTACCACCCTTCAGGAACTTCCACATGTTCAGGAATCTGGAGGTTCTCCTGATTTGTTTTTGTTGTTGTTTTTTATGTGGGCTTCATTAAGTAGACATGCTCGATTAAATTATTGGCCATTGGTGACTAACTTAACTTTCAGTCACTCTCCCCTCCTTGGAAGGTCAGGGGATGGGACTGAAAGTTCCAACCTTCTAATTACATGGTTGTTTCCCCTGGCAACTAGCCCCCATCCCATAACTACCCAAAGGACCCTTAGCCATCACACATTTCATATTAAAAAATAGTTATTACTTTGTAGATTCCGAGGATTTTGTGTGCCAGGAACCAAGGGCAGAGACCAAATACATATTTATTCTCATCACTGTGATATTCGATTTCACAGGAATTTTGGTTGAGTTTTCACGGATATTGTCTCTGTAAGTTTGCAGAAAAACATTCACTATGGGTAACAGAGCTGGGGTAGATGAAGAGTGAAGTAAAAAGAAGAGAAAACCGGAACCCACTGGGCACCATTGATTTTGCTCTTCAAGGACTCTAACCAAATGACATGTAAATTTCTCAAGTTGCAAACTGGAATGTGAAACCAGATAAGTGAATTTGGAGATTCACATTTCCACAATGCTTATAATAAAACAGTATAATACTACTACATCAATTTAACTAGCTAATTCCACATAGTTTTCCAAAGCTGTATCAGTATACCTCCTACCAGCAGTATATACATTTATACATTTATCTTGTTCAGCATTCTTAATAGCACTTGATTTGTCAGGCTTTTCTTTTGCCTATCCAGTATGTGTAAAATAGCATTTCATTTACTAATTTGTATATCCCTCCTCATCACAGGGGTTAAGCATCTTTCAAATATTTTATACTCATATTTTCTGCAAAATGCCTTTTAATGGCATTTCCCCATTTTTTTCTATTTAGCTGATTCTGTTTCCCTATAAACTTATGGTAGTTCATTTTGTATGAAGTTATGTTTTATAAAGATAATTTCTCATTTTAAAAAGTCATATTTCCTTTCTGATTTGTGCTTTCTATGCCTTTAAATTGTTCTCAGTTATTCTGATACTTAAAAGACTTACTTCAAATCACAAAATAGTCTTGCCTTTAGAAATTTAATTTTTTTTCTCAAGCAACAGTAAAAACGTAAAATTTCTTCTCCCACTTTGAACTTGCTTTGTGCTTGAGAAGACTACAGTTGGAAAAGGGATTGGCTGGCTTTTCTTCTTTTAGTATTTCTTTACCTGCTGGGAGCTGTGGTTTCCGACTGCTCCATTATTTGAGTGTACTGAAGTTGGAGCTAAATAAGAATACTTAAGAACAATAATTACTTATCAGATTTTGTCCTGATTTAATATCAGGACTTTCTAGAGTTTGTAGATATTCAACGCTCATTCTCTGGTGTTTTCGTGGCCTTAAAGAGTCCTTCCTAAGATTCAGGTGAGATTTTCGTTTCTGCTTTTTTCCATCTGGTCACTTATGTTTCTTCTGTCAGTCCTTGGACATCTGGCAGTCCGTCTTCTCTGCCAAGGTCACATCACCGTCACATCGCTGCCTTAAGCAGAACTTGAGGGCTTCAGCCTAATCTATTGAATGCCCACTCTGACCCATGAGTAATATAATGCATTTTTGTCCCCACTATTGGTAGAAATACGGCTCACTCATCTCGTTATCCTCTCTCCCTTCCTTTCATGCCTTGAGCTGTAATAGGTTTTGGCTGTGTCCCCACGCAAATCTCATCTTGAATTGTAGTTCCCATAATTCCCATATATTGTGGGAGGGAACAGGTGGGAGATAATTGAATCATGGGGGCGGTTTCTCCCATACTCTTCTCATGGTGAATAAGCCTCATGAGATCTGATGGTTTAATAAGGGGTTTCCCCTTTTACTTGGCTCTCATTCCTCTCTAATCTATGGCCATGTAAGATGTGGCTTTCACCTTCCACCATGATTGTGAGGCCTCCCCAGCCACTTGGAACTGAGTCCATGAAACCTCTTTTTCTTTATAAATTACCCAGTCTCGAGTATGTCTTTAACAGCAGTGTAAGAACAGACTAATACAGGCTGATAGACCCATCCTTGCAACATTAAGTCTCTTTTCTTTTTCTTTTTTTTTT
>NW_012105209.1:1178229-1188000 GCF_000951045.1 Mandrillus leucophaeus | reverse complement strand
TCCCTTAAAATGCCTCTAACCTAGATTGAGGTGAGAGGAAAGCCCTTTCTGCAAAGGAGATGTAAATTTACAATACTTTAAAAAAGTAATCTGTCTCAAATTCTCAAACTCAACTCCTGGTTAGGAACTAGAATAAGGGTCTAAAAGCAAAATTTAAGACACTTAAAAAAATCTCATAAATCTTTCATTTGCAACTTGAGGACATGTCACAAATTGGTTTCTTCATGGCATTTTGCATCCTCAATCAAATCTGAGACAGAGAAAGTCCCATATTAACCTCTCAATATATAACAAATAAAAGTGCCTAATATCTAATAGACTTTTAATGAAAATACTTTAATTTGTGATTATAATTTCATAGAAAAAAATTATATTTTGCAGCCAGATTATTTAACTACATCCACTCAAGTTTAAAAAGATCTGTAGACCTTAACTATAACTTCTACCATTTGGATGATTCAAAAAGTCTTGTCAAGGAGGTAACTTGTAAAAGACTGAGTTTTTTGTTGGTCTCTGAACAAATTTTTAGAAGTAGAACAGCAATTCTTTCTTCTATCACTGAATTTTACTGAAACCTTTCTTTACTGCCCCTCTCCATTTTAAAAAGTCAAAAATCAAAAAGCTGAGTTTCTAAGCCTAATATGTATTTTCCCTTTGCAAACCTATCCAGAAGCTAAACTTCGAACTAAATAACTTTTCGTCTCTGAATCTTAGCTTTATTTGGATTGGATCAAAAGTTTTTTCTTATGAAATTGGTGGCTAAGTATACAATAGAACTCTATTTTCCTAGTTAGACGTTAAAGAGGTAGATCAGTGTAGGAGAGAAACTTTCATTTGTATTTGTATTAGCTTTCAGTCCTAGCTGGATCAACTATGGAAAAATTCTGGGCAAGTCATGGAGCCTGTCAATTTTGTAGTTACCTTGTTTGATAACTGCCACAACCCCCTTCATTGCATTCTCCATCAGTCTTTGTCTTGCTCTAAATCTGCTGCATAATGCATCCTCTGGACTTCTTGGAGGCTGGCTTTTGTTTACACCTAACCAGTAGTGTGCTGTAGCCAACTCACTAGCTTGCAACAGTCAATTTTGTGCATCTCTTCTCACATCTTGTTCTGTGCTAAGACATTGGTAGGCTGAAGTTAGCCATAGTGAGAGTGATTACCCCACAGGTACTGACAAACTCTAAAATCAAGCTTTTGTTCGTGTTTTTGTTTTGAAAGTTATTTGTAAAACATTTTGTTTATAAGCCTAATCCTAGTTTGGCCAACAGGAGATATAGGCAGGAGATCACAGTGCAGGAAAAAAGTTTGAGATTCTTCTTCCTTGTTCCCTCCTTGATTCAGTGCCCCATATATTTGAAAGTACTCCTCAGTTGTTCTCTATAACTCCTATCAAGCCCATCATCTTCCTAGATCCAGCTCTCACAGAAGATCTGGTAATGCTATTTCTTCACTCCTTTTTTATCCCCAGAGTTTTCTCTGTTGCTTGTCACTGGTTGCCTCTATACCCTTTAGAGATTCCTTGGGCCTCCCTTGAAACTCCGAGGCTGCACCATTGCACTCCAGCCTGGGCAACAGAGTGAGACCGAGTCTCTCTCTCTCTCTCTCTCTCTCTCTCTCTCTCACAGACACACACATAAATTGCCTTTAGAATCCATGCTCTGGAGTATGGGACAGTGGCCATTAGACTAATCACTAAGCATAAAGCCCTTTTAAAAAGTTATACATTTTCTTTTTCACTCTAACTGAAAATTAAAAAGCCAAATATTTAGCTCTGGGCTACTGGTAATCTTCTTAGGCCAGGTGCATGTAACATTTTCTTCTTCTTCTTTTTTTTTTTTTTTCTTCAAATCAGTGTTTTTCACTTTACTTGAGAAACTTTGTAGTTACTACTCTGCTTAATGTGCTGCTAAATAGCTCACCTCCTGACATTAAGGGCAGGAAAAAGGTGGGGAGGGTTATTTTATTTTTTAGAGTAATCCAGCTCTAATAAGAAACACATGGAACGTTACTGCTAGCTCTCCATTCTGCACCAAATTAGTCATTAAAATCACTTTAGGCAAATAATATGCAAAGATGCAATTCAATTCTCCCCTTTCAGTTTTTACCAGGGCAAAGTTTTAAACAGTAGAAATGTCATCCTTTAGTGTCAGCCTTTTTAAAGGCTGGTTGACTTGGCAGATGTTTAACTATACATAATTTATTTCTGAGTTTTAAAAAATATATACTTTTTTTTTTTTAACCCAAAGACCATATGTCAAGGGGAAATATTTTATACACTGATTTTCTTAGGAAACTTATTTCCATTTTTGCTGCCAATTTTGATTCTCAGGTCAACATTTATCTGACATGTGAGCCTTTAAAATAGCTCTATGTCTGTTATCTTTTAAATACCACATGAAATCGTGGCAATAATTACTTACTTCTGGATATGCAGATGTAAAAGGCCCCATTTTTTAACCCAGGGACTCTAATCACATACATAACATCCACCTAGTTCCCACTACTTCACGCTTAGCTGCATTAAGAGAGAGGAATAGAAAATGGGTCTAGGAAATTTAAAGACCCCAAGTCAAGACTGTACCTCTGACTTCAGTGTACTACATTGCAAATATATATTCTACTAGTTGTCTTGCTCTGCAGATCCCTAACTAATACTTACCAAGTTGAATAGCCTCTATGCAGTGTAGCTAAATTACTTTTCAGAAGTATTGGATAGAATGTGTAGTAGAGATACAACTGCCACCCATAAGTTTCAAAGGTGGGGATTTTTAGTAACTATAAATAATGTAGAGTTTTGTTTTATAATATTAACCCCTAACAATGACAATGGGCAACCTTCTAATGACCATTGATAGGCATTTACAAAGTGTTTCTCTAAACAGAAAAGTTAAATAAAGTAATTAAGTATTAAATCCTAAAATAATACTATCATAGGAGTAGCTATTTCTGTAAACCTACTTATAAAAGGTAAACCCCACAATTTCAATAACATTTTTCTCATCAAAAACATTTTTATCACTGTTAAAGTGATCATAGACACAAGGCTATGTCACCAACTAAAATGTCTTATGTTATTTTCAGTATCATATTCTGCACACTCAAAAAAAAAAGTTCTATAAGGGCAGGGAATATTGCTTGTTTTGTGACTCATGCATTTCTCAGTCTAGCAAAATGCCTGGTATATTGCAGATTGTCCATGATTATTTGTTGAATGAATGAATGAATAAAGGAAAGATTCTCCATCAATCTGTAACTTCATTTCTATAGTTCTCCCCATCTGTTTAAATAGAAATTGTGTTTCTTTTCCCACTTCTAAACAAATAACCAGAATTTAGATTTTGAATGTATTAATTTAGTCTCATACTTTGTCAGATTTTTAAAAAGAAAAACAGATTTAAGATTCTATGAAATCTGTAAGATATGGATTTTTATTGTTAATTCTATAATAGAATTTACATAATTCCATTTTATTTTAGGTTTACTTTATATAGAGAATTAAATATAATAATTTAATGATCAGTTCTTTTTATTTCAAAAGTTTTAGGAGTACAAGTGATTGTTGGTTACATGGATGAATTGTATAGTAGTGATGTCTGAGATTTTAGTGCACTCATCACCAGAGTGGTATACATTGTACCCAATATGTAATTTTTTATATCTCTCCCACCTCCCACCCACCCTTTTCAGAGTGTACAATGTTTGTTATACCACTTCTTATGCCTTTGCATACTCATAACTTAGCTCCCAATTATAAGTGAGAACAGACGGTATTTGCTTTTCCAATCCTGTGTTACTTCATTTAGAATAGTGGCCTCCAGCTCCATCTAAGTTGCTGTAAAAGGCATCTTTTTCTTCTTTGTGGCTGAGTAGTATTTCATGGTATGTATATATGCACATTTTCTTTATCTACTCATCACATGATAGGCAATAAGGTTGGTTCCATATCTTTGCAATTGTGAATTGTGCTGCAATAAACATACATGTGCAGAGGGCTTTTTGATATGACTTATTTTCTTTTGGGTAGATACCCAGTAGTGATATTGCTAGATCAAATGGTAGATCTACTTTTAGTTCTGTGAGAAATCTTCACACTATTTTCCACAGAGATTGTACTAATTTTCATTCCCACCAACAGTGTATAAGCATTCCATTTTCACCACATCCATACTAACATCTTTTTTTAAAAATTATTTTATTAGTTCATAATAATTTATAAATTCCAGGGTACATGTACAGGAGGTGCAGGTTTGTTACACAGGTAAACATGTACCATGGTGATTGGCTGTATCTAATAACCCATCACCTAGGTATTAAGCCCAGCATGCATCAGCTTTTTCCCTAATGCTCTCCCCTCTCCTGCCCTTCCTGACAGGCCCCAATAAGTGTTGTTCCCCTCCATGCGTCCATGTGTTCTCATTGTTCAGCTCCCAATTATAAGTAACAACATGTGGTGTTTGATTTTCTGTTTCTGCATTAGTTTGCTAAGGATAATGGCTTCCAGCTTCATCTGTGTCCCTGCAAAGGACATGACCTCATTCCTTTTTATGGCTGCATAGTATTCTATGGTGTATATGTACCATATTTTCTTTACCTGGTCTAACATTGATTGGCATTTGAGTTGGTTCCAAGTCTTTACTATTGTGAATAGTGCTGCAATGAACATACACGTATGTGTAACTTTATAATACAATGATTTATATTCTTTTGGGTATATACCCAGTAATGGAATTGCTAGGTCAAATAGTATTTCCAGTTCTAAGTCTTTGAGGAATTGCCAGACTATCTTCCACAATGGTTAAACTCATTTACATTCCCACTAATGTATAAGCATTCCTGTTTCTCCATAACCTTGCCAGCATCTGTTGTTTCTTGACTTTTTAATAATTGCCATTCTGACTGATGTGAGATGGTATCTCATTGTAGTTTTGATTTGCATTTCTCTAATGATCAGTGACGTTGAGCTTTTTTCATGTTTGTTGGCTGCACGTATGTCTTTGAGAAGTGTCTGTTCATATACTTTGCCCAGTTTTTAATGGGGTTGTTTTTTTTCCTTGTAAATTTAAGTTCCTTATAGATTCTAGATATTAGACCTTTGTCAGATGGATAGATTGCAAAAATTTTCTCCCATTCTATAGGTTGTCTGTTCACTCTGATGATAGTTTTGTTTTGCAGAAGGTCTTTAGTTTAATTAGATCACATTTATCAATTTTTGCTTTTGTTGCAGTTGTTTTTTGTGATTTCGTGATAAACTATTTGCCCATGCCTATGTCCTGAATGATACTGCCTAGATTTTCTTCTAGGATGTTTAGATTTGTTGGTTTTATATTTAAGTTGTTGCCATTGCTTTTGGTGTCCTTGCCCATGCCTATGTCCTGAATGGTATTGCCTAGGTTTTCTTCTAGGGTTTTTATGGTGTTAGGTTTTACATTTAAGTCTTTAATCCATCTTGAGTTAATTTTTGTATAAGGTGTAAGGAAGGGTTCCAGTTTCAATTTTCTGCATATGGCTAGCGAGTTCTCCCAGCACCATTTATTAAACAGGTAGTCCTTTCCCCATTGCCTGTTTTTTGTCAGGTTCGTCAAAGATCAGATGATTGTAGATGTGTGGTTTGATTTCTGAGTTTTTTATTCTGTTCTATCGTTTATGTGACTGTTTTTGTACCAATACCATGCTGTTTCAGTTACTGTAGCCTTGTAGTATAGTTTGAAGTAGGATAGTATGATGCCTCCAGCTTTGTCATTTTTGCTTAGGGTTGTCTTGACTATGCGAGCTCTTTTTTGGCTCCATATGAATTTTAAAATAGTTTTTCCTAATTTTGTGAAGAATATCTATGGGAGTTTAATGGGAACAGCATTGAATTTATTAATTGCTCTGGGCAGTATGGTAATTTTTACGGTATTGATTCTTCCTACCCTTGAGCATGGAATGTTATTCTATCTGCTTGTGTCCTCTCTGATTTCCTTGAGCAGTGGTTTGTAGTTCTCCTTGAAGAGGTCCTTCACTTCCCTTGTTAGCTGTATTCCTAGGTATTTTATTTCATTGTGGCAATTGTGAATGGGAGTCCTTTCATGATTTGGATCTCTGCTTCCCTGTTGTTCACGCATTGGAATTCTTGTGATTTCTGCACATTGATTTTGTATCCTGAGACCTTAAAGAAGTTGCTTTTATCAGCTTAAGATCTAGGGCTGAGTTGATGGGGTTTTCTAGATAACAGGATTATGTCATCTGCAAACAAAGACAGTTTGACTTATTCTCTTCCTACTTGGATATGCTTTATTTCTTTCTCTTGCGTGATTGCCCTGGCCAGAAATTCCAACACTGCGTTGACTAAGACTGGTGAGACAGGGCATTCTTGTCTTATGGAAATTTTCAAAGGGAATGTTTCCAGCTTTTACCCATTCAGTATGGTATTGGCTATGGGTTTGTCATAAATGGCTCTTATTATTTTGAGGTTTTTTTTTTTTTTTTTCAGTACCTAGTTTACTGAGGGTTTTTAACATGAAGGGATGTTGAATTTTATTGAAGACCTTTTTTGTGTCTATTGAGATAATCATGTGTTTTTGTCTTTAGCTCTGTTTATGTGATGAATTACATTTATTGATTTGAGTGTGTTGAAACAACCTTGCATTCCAGGGATGAAGCCAATGTCTCCATTTTGATATATAATTGAGATAATTTGAATATTCTCTCTTCTTGGAGAATCTAGCTAATGGTCTATTGATTTATCCTTTCAAAGAATCAACTTTTGTTTAATTGATGTTTGATTCTTTTTTTGTTTCAATTTCATTGAGTTGTGCTCTAATTTTTGTTATTTCTTTTCTTCTGCTAGCTTGGGGTTTGGTTTGTTCTTGTTTCTCTAGTTCTTTGAGGTGTGACATTAGATTTTCAATTTTTGAACTTTCACACTTTTTTTTTTTTGAGACAGAGTCTTGCTCTCTTGCACAGGCTGAAGTGCAGTGGCATGATCTGCACTCGCTGAAACCTCTGCCTCCCAGTTTCAGCGATTCCCCTGCCTCAGCTTCCCAAGTAGCTGTGATTACAAATGTGCACCACCATGCCAGGCAAATTTTTGTATTTTTAGTAGAGACAGGGTTTCACTATGTTGACCAGGCTGGTCTTGAACTCCTGACCTCAGGTGATCCAGTCCCCTCTGCCTCCCAAAGTGCTGGGATTACAGGCATGAGCCACTGTGCCTGGCCTTGCTCTTTCACACTTTTTAATGTAGGCATGTAGTCTTATAAAATTTTCTCTTAGCACTGTTTTTGCTATATCCAAGAGGTTTTGTCCGTTTAAGTTCTAGGGTACATGTGCAAAATGTGCAAGTTTTTACATAGGTATACACATGCCATGTTGGTTCGCTGCACCCATCAACTCACATTTACATTAGGCATTTCTCCTAGTGCTATCCCTCCCCCCACCCCTCAACAGGCCCTGGTGTGTGATGTTCCCCACCCTGTGTCCATGTGTTCTCATTGTTCAACTCCCACCTAACTCAACCAAACTCCACATGCAGTGTTTGACTTTCTGTCCTTGTGATAGTTTGATTAGAATGATGGTTTACAGCTCCTTCCATGTCCCTGCAAAGGAGATGAACTCATCCTTTTTTATGGCTGCATAATATTCCACGATGTATATGTGCCACACTTTCTTTATTCAGTCTATCATTGATGGGCATTTGGATTGGTTCCAAGACTTTGCTATTGTGTATAGTGCCACAGTAAACATACGTGTGCATGTGTCTTTATAGTAGCATGATTTATAATCCTTTGGATATATTCCCAGTAATGGGATCACTGGGTCAATGGGTATTTCTAGTTCTAGATCCTTGAGGAATTGCCACACTGTCTTTCACAATGTTTGAACTAATTTGCACTCCCAACAACAGTGTAAAAGTGTTATTTCTCCACATCCTCTCCAGCATCTGTTCTTTCCTGACTTTTAATGATCACTATTCTAACTGGCATGAGATGGTATCTCATTGTGGTTTTGATTTGCATTTCTCTACTGACCAGTGATGATGAACATTTTTTCATGTGTCTGTTGGCTGCATGAATGTCTTGTTTTGAGAAGTGTCTGTTCATATCCTCCTCCCACTTTTTGATGGGATTTTTTTTTCTTGTAAATTTAAGTTCTTTGTAGATTCTGGATATTAGCCCTTTGTCAGATGGGTAGATTGCAAAGATTTTCTCCCATTCTGTAGGTTGCCTGTTAAATGTGATGATAGTTACTTTTGCTGTATAAAGCTCTTTAGTTTAATTAGATGTCATTTGTCTATTTTGGCTTTTGTTGCCATTGCTTTTGGTGTTTTAATCATGAAGTCCTCGACCATGTCTATGTCCTGAATGGTATCGCCTAGGTTTTCTTCTAGGGTTTTTATGGTGTTAGGTCTTACATTTAAGTCTTTAATCCATCTTGAGTTAATTTTTGTATACACTGTAAGGAAGGGATCTGGTTTCAGCTTTCTACACATGGCTAGCCAGTTTTTCCAGCACCATTTGTTAAACAGGGAAACCTTTCCCCATTGCTTGTTCTTGTCAGGTTTGTCAAAGGTCAGATGGTTATAGATGTGTAGTGGTATTCCTGAGGCCTCTGTTCTGTTCGATTCATCTAGATATCTGTTTTGGTATCAGTACCATGTTGTTTTGGTTACTGTAACCTTGTAGAATAGTTTGAAGTCACTAACATGATGCCTCCAACTTTGTTCTTTTGACTTAGGATTGTCTTGGCAATGCGGGCTCTTGTTTTGGTTCCATATGAAATTTAAAGTAGTTTTTTCCAATTCTGTAAATAAAGTCATTGGTAGCTTGATGGGGACAGCATTGAATCTATAAATTACTTTGGGTGGTATGGCCATTTTCACGATATTTATTCCTACCCATGAGCATGGAATGTTCTTTCATTTGTTTGTGTCCTCTTATTTCCTTGAGCAGAGGTTTGTAGTTCTCCTTGAAGAGGTCTTTCACATCCCTTGTAAGTTGGATTCCTAAGTCTTTTATTCTCTTTGTAATAATTGTGAATAGCAGTTCACTAATGATTTGGCTATTATTGGTGTATAGGAATGCTTGTGATTTTTGTACATTGATTTTGTATCCTGAGACTTTGCTGAAGTTGCTTATGTTAAGGAGATTTTGGACTGAGACGATGGGGTTTTCTAAATATACAATCATGTCATCTGCAAACAGACAACTTGACTTCCTCTCTTCCTAATTAAATATGCTTTATTCCTTTATCTTGCCTGATTGCCCTAGCCAGAACTTCCAACACTATGTTGAATAAGAGTGATGAGAGAGAGCATCCTTGCATTGTGCCAGTTTTCAAAGGGAATGCTTCCAGTTTTTGCCCATTCAGTATGATATTGGCTGTGGGTTTATCATAAATGGCTTATTATTTTGAAATACTTTCCATCAATACCTATTTTATTGAGAGTTTTTAGCATGAAGGAGTGTTGAATTTTGTCGAAGGCCTTTTCTGCATCTATTGAGATAATCATGTGGTTTTTGTCTTTGATTCTGTTTATATGCTGGATTGCATTTATTGATTTATGTATGTTGAACCAGCCTTGCATTGCAGGGATGAAGCCAACTTGATCATGGTGGATAAGCTTTTTGATGTGCTGCTGAATCCGGTTTGCCAATATTTTATTGAGGATTTTTGCATCGATTTTCATCAGGGATATTGGTCTAAAATTCTCTTTTATTGTTGTGTCTCTGCCAGGCTTTGGTATCAGGATGATGTTGGCCTCATAAAATGAGTTAGGGAGGATTCCCT
>NW_012105209.1:1131196-1177829 GCF_000951045.1 Mandrillus leucophaeus | reverse complement strand
TTGAATGTGTTTGCTCTGGCTTCTCTAGATGTTTTAATTGTGATGTTAGGGTGTTGGCTTCAGATCTTTTCTGCTTTCTCTTGTGGGCATTTAGTGCTATAAATTTCCCTCTACACACTGCTTTAAATGTGTCTCAGAGATTCTGATCTGTTGTGTCATTGTTCTCATTGGTTTCAAAGAACATCTTTATTTCTGCCTTCATTTCACTATGTACCCAATAGTCATTCAGGAACAGGTTGTTCAGTTTCCATGTAGTTGTGCAGTTTTGAGTGAGTTTCCTGCTCCTGAGTTATAATTTGATTGCACTGTGGTCTGAGACACAGTTTGTTGTGATTTCTGTTCTTTTACATCTGCTGAGGAGTGTTTTACTACCAATTTTGTGGTCAAATTTAGAATGTGGTGCTGAGAGGAATGTATATTCTGTTGATTTGGGGTGGAGAGTTCTGTAGATGTCTATTAGGTTCACTTGGTCCAGAACTGAGTTCAAGTCCTGGATATCCTTGTTAACCTTCTGTCTCATTGATCTGTCTAATATTGAGAGTGGGGTGTTAAAGTCTCCCATTATTATTGTGTGGGAGTCTAAGTCTCTTTGTAGGTCTTCAAGGACCTGCTTTATGAATCTGGGTGCTCTTGTATTGGGTGCATATATATTTAAGATAGTTAGCTCTTCTTGTTGAATTGATCCCATTACCATTATGTAAAGCCTCTTTGTCTCTTTTGATCTTTGTTGCTTTAAAGTCTGTTTTATCAGAGACAAGTATTGCAACCCCTGCTTTTTTTGCTTTCCATTTGCTTGGTAAATCTTCCTCCATCCCTTTATTTTGAGTCTATGTGCATCTTTGCACATGAGATGGGTCTCCTGAATACAGCACACTAATGGGTCTTGACTCTTTATCCAATTTGCCAGTCTGTGTCTTTTAATTAGGGCATTTAGTCCATTTACATTTAAGGTTAATATTATGTGTGAATTTGATCCTGTTATTATGTTAGCTGGTTATTTTGCCCATTAATTGAGGCAGTTTCTTCCTAGCATTGATGGTCTTAACAGTTTGGCATGTCCGTTTGCAGTGGCTGGTACCAGTTGTTCCTTTCAATGTTTATTGCTTCCTTCATGAGCTCTTGTAAGGCAGACCTGATGGTGATAAAATCTCTTAGCATTTGCTTGTCTGTAAAGGATTTTATTTCTCCTTCACTTATGAAACTTAATTTGGCTAGATAAGAGATTCTAGGTTGAAAATTCTTTTCTTTAAGAATGTTGAATATTGGCCCCCACTCTCTTCTGGCTTGTAGGGTTTCTGCAGAGAGATCTGTTAGTGTGATGGGCTTCCTTTCATGGGTAACCAGACTTTTCTCTCCGGCTGCCCTTAACATTTTTTCCTTCATCTCCTCCTTGGTGAATCTGACAATTGTGTGTCTTGGGGTTGCTCTTCTTGAGGAGTATCTTTGTGGTGTTCTCTGTATTTCCTGAGTTTGAATGTTGGCCTGCCTCGCTAGGTTGGAGAAGTTCTCCTGGATAATATCCCGAAGAGTGTTTTCTAACTTCCTTCCATTCTCCCCATCACTTTCCAGTACACCAATCAAACATATATTTGGTCTTTTCACATAGTCCCATATTTTTTGAAGGCTTTGTTCATTTCTTTTCATTTTTTTTCTCTCATCTTGACTTCTCTCTTTATTTCATTAATTTGATCTTTAATCACTGATATCTTTTCTTCTACTTGATTGAATCAGCTATTGAAGCTTGTGCATGTGTCACAAAGATTTTGTGCTGTGGTTTTCAGTTCCATCAGGTCATTTAAGGTCTTCTCTACACTATTTATTCTAGTTAGCCATTATTCTAACATGTTTTTTCAAGGTTTTAAGCTTCCTTGAGATGGGTTAGAACATGCTCCTTTAGTTTGGAGAAGTTTGTTACTACCGACCTTCTCAAGCCTACTTCTGTCGACTCCTCAAACTTATTCTCCATCCAGTTTTGTTCCCTTGCTGGTGAGGAGCTGTGATCCTTTGAAGGAGAAGAAAGGCACTGTTTTCTGGAATTTTCAGCTTTTCTGCTCTGGTTTCTCCCCATCTTTGTGGTTTTATCTACCTTTGGTCTTTGATGTTGGTGAACTACAGATGGTATTTTGGTGTGGATGTCCTTTTTGCTGATGTTGATACTATTCCTTTCTGTTTGAGTTTTCCTTCTAACAGACCCCTCAGCTGCAGGTCTGGAGGTCCACTCCAGACCCTGTTTGCCTAAGTTTCACCAGTGGAGGCTGCGCAACAGAAAATATTGCTGCCTGATCCTTCCTTTGGAAGCTTCATCCCAGAGGAGCATCCGCCTGTTTGAGGTGTCTGTCGGCCCCTACTGGGAGGTGTTTCCCAGTCAGGCTACATGGGTGTCAGAGACCTGCTTGAGGAAGCACTCTGTCTGTGCTCAGAGCTCGAACACCATGCTGAGAGAACCACTGCTCTCTACAGAGCTGTCAGACAGGGACATTTAATTCTGCAGAAGCCATCTGCTGCCTTTTGTTCTACTATGCCCAGCCCCTAGAGGTGGAATCTATAGAGGCAGTAGGCCTTTCTGAGCTGTGGTGGGCTCCACCCAGTTCGTGCTTCCTGGCCTCTTTGTTTACACTTTGAGCTATCCAAGCCTCATCAGTGGCAGACGACCCTCCCACCACCAAGCTCCAGCATCCTAGGTTGACCTCAGACTGCTGTGTTAGCAGTGATCAAGGCTCCATTGGCGTGGGACCCACTGAGCCAGGCACGGGAGGGTATCTCCTGGTCTGCTAGTTGCTAAGACTGGGAAAAGCACAGTATTTGGTCAGGAGTGTGTCATTTCTCCAGGTACAGTCTGTCACGGCTTCTCTTGACTAGGAAAGGGAAATCCACTGACCCCTTGTGCTTCCTGGGTAAGGTGACGCCCTGCCCTGCTGCAGCTCGCCCTCTGTGGGCTGCACCCACTGTCCATCCAGTCCCAGTGAGATGAACCAGGTATCTGAGTTGGAAATGCAGAAATCACCGGTCGTCTTCATCGATCTTCCCGGGAGCTGCCGACCAAAGTTGTTCCTATTCGGCCATCTTGGAAGCAACCCAGTATCCCAAAGGTTTTGATAACTTCTTTCACTCTTAACATTCATTTCAAAGAAGTTTTAAATTTCCATCATGATTTCATCGTTACCCAAAAATCATTCTGGACCAGATTGTTTAATTTTCATGTATTCGTGTACTTTTGGGGTTCCTTTAGGACTTGATTCCTCATTTTATTCTACTGTGGTCTGAGAAGATACTTGATTCGATTTCAGTTTTTAAAAATTTATTGAGACTTGTTTTGTGGCCTATTATATGGTATATCTTGGAGAATGTTCCATGTGCTGATGAGAAGAATGTGTATTCTGCAGCTCTCTAAGAATGTTCTGTAAATATTTGTTAGGTCCATTTCTTCTAGAGTGTAGTTTAATTTCATTTTCTCTTTGTTGACTTTGTCTTAATCTGTCTAGTGTAGTCAGTAGAGTTTAGAAGTCTTCCACTATTATGGGTTTTGCTGTCTATCTATTTTATTATGTCTAGTAGTAATTGTTTAATGAATCCAGAGTTACTTGCATATATATTTAGGATTTTAATATCTTCTTGTTGGATTGATCATTTTATCATTATATAATGACCTTATTTGTCTTTACTGTTTTTGCTCTAAAGTCTGTTTTATCTGATACAAGAATAGCTACTTCTGCTTGTTTTGGTTTCCATTATTTTCTACTTCTTAACTTTGAGTCTGTAAGAACTCTTACATGTTAGGTGTGTCTTGAAGGTGCAGATATTTGATTTGTGATTTTAAAAAATTAATTCTGTCAATCTGTGTCTTTTAAGTGGATCATTTAGACCAATTACATTCAAAATTAATATTGAGACGTGAGATACTATTTCAGTCATTATGTTAACTATTTTGTTTAACTCACTATCTTACTGTTTTATAGAACCAGTGAGTTTTATACTTCCAAGTGGTTCTACTCTGGAGCATATTGATCTTTTGTTTCAAGGTTTAGAACTACTTTAAGCATTTCATTTAGGGTTGGTCTGGTACTGGCAAATTCCCTCAGCATTTGCTTGTCTGAAAAATAATTTATTTCTCCTTCATTTATGAAATTTAGTTTTGACAGATACAAAATTATTGGCTGACTTTTTTTTCTCTGCATAAGGATGCTAAAGATAAAGATAGGACCCCAATCCTTTCTGGATTGGAAGGCCTCTGCTGAGAAATCTGCTGCTAGTCTGAAAGGTTTTCCTTTGTGGGTTATCTGATGTTTTTGTTTCACTTGTCTTAGAATTCTTTCCTTCATGTTAACTTTAGATGTGATGAATATATGCCTTGGTGATATCTTTTTGCAACAAATCTCCTAGGAGTTCTTTGAGCTTCTTGTATTTGAATATCTAGATTTCTAGCAAGGCCAGGGAAGTTTTCCTCAAATTAATTTTCCAAACATTTGCTGTTTCTTTTCCCTCAGTAATAGCAATTAGTCTTAGGTTTGGCCATTTTACCTAATTCCATATTTTTGGAGACTTTGTATATTTTAATTCTTTTCAAAAATTGTATTTGGGTTAATTTGAATGCCTTGTCTTTAAGCTCTGAAATTATTTATTCTACTTGGCCTAATCTATTGTTAAAACTTTCTACTGCATCTAGTAATTACCCAGATGTGTCTTTCATTTCTGGAAGTTCTTATTTTCCTTTTTAATATCTGTCTCTTTAGAAAGTCTTTCATTCATGTACCAAATTGTTTTTTTAAATTTGTTTTCACTTGTGAGTAACTTAAAAATCAACCTTTTGAATTATTTATCTGGTACTTCAAAGATTTCCTCTTGGTTTGGATTTCTTGTTGGAAAGCTAGTGTGATATTTTGAGGGGTGTTATAGAACATTGTTTCTTTGATATTTCCAGAAATATTTTTCTGATTTCTTCTCATTTGGGTAGACTGTTCTAATTATTTTTAATTTTATATTTCATTCAACTGTATTTTAAATTTTTGAATTCCTCTTGATATAACTTTAATGTTCACACTTAATTGCAACCTAATTCAGCAATGGGTGCTTTCAGGGGTGAAGACTTTGTATGTTTGTTTTTTGGTTATAGAGAGTCTCTTTATAATGGCTTTCTTAGATGCTGTTTATAGTCACAATGTACTTGGTGTGTATGCAGTTTTAACTGTGTGTCCTGTGGAGTTGGAATGGCAAAGGTCTCATTAAGCTTATCTCTTTCTCCAATGATGTGAACTTTTTTCTTTATTATCCCTTCAGTATTTTCTTCACTAGGTTTAACGGTTTAGACTTCAGGCCAGTAGGATTGTCCATGGGTAAAAACCAGCTGTAACTAAAGCAGATTGGTAAATGTAATATCCAAAGTGGGCAGATGTCTCAGCCTTGACAGAGGTAGCTGGAGGAATATCAGTGGAAGTGAGGAAGCCACCTCAGCTCACCCTGCCAGATCAGCAGGAAAGCAATTCACCTCCCAGTCACACTCCTGACTCGGTGTTCTGGCTATTCAGATCAGACAGAAACCTCTTTTCATCTGGAGGAATGCTATTATTTCATTATAGAGGGATTGTGACTCTACCCTTCATGCTAGCCAGAACCTTAAGGGTACTTCTTCTGTGGGAATACAGTCACCCTGAAGTGTACCAGAAAGGCTGTCTACAGGTGTATCTATGCCAAGTTCCCATGCAAGAAGCCCCAGCTCTTTCTGCAGTGGTGGTCAGGGGAAGAAGTCCCCTTCTGCAAGGCCCTTCACAGAGTGAGGCTGCCTGACTGTTGGTATAGAGCCACACACTTTCCCCACTGAGCTCAGCACTGCACCTGTGTCTCTCAAAGAAAAACCTCCTACAAGTGAAACTTTCTGGGACACTGGTTTCACAGAATGTTTCCTTGATATGATACACATCCCTATCCCCTAGGAGTAGTAGTACCTGAGGACCAGACTACTGTTATTCACGCTGCTTTTCTGAGTCTAGCTGCCCAGTAAGGCTGCCACACTCCAGGCTGGTGATGGGGGAATGCCTGTAAGGGATCCAATAATGCGACCTGTCTTCAAGTCTCCCAGCAGAGAATACCAAGCTTGATATGCCAAGAGGATATCAGAGTTCTAATAGGGGTGGCAGGGAAGTGACACAGACTGAGATTTACTTTGTTATAAATAGCCTTATTGCATTGGCTTTCTCAAATGTCATTTGTAGTAGTAATGAACTAGTAACATGGACAGACTCAGGGCCTGCTGTTTAGTCTGGGTGATGCAGACAATGGTGATAGCTGAGGTCATGCACAAGTTTTCTCCTTTCTGGGTGTTGTATTATTCTGTCTACGGATGCTGTAAAGGACTGTATAGCTTGGCCTCCAGTCAGGAGGTGGTACTTGCAAAAGTTCACCAGCTGCAGTAGTAGCAGTGGGATGTGTGCTTGCGTTATGTTACCCGGCGGAGGTACTCTGGTGTCTTACACAATAGGCAGGGCCATAGAGCTCCCAAAAGTTTATGTCCTTTTGTTGAGCTGCCAGTGCAGGTGGACGGGCAAAGCCAGGTTAGGACTGGGTCAGGCAGGTCAGTGCTCTGGCTCTCCAAATAGGGGGCAAGCAGCAGTCCCAGTGCTAATCAAAGGGAAGTTCTCTGGTTACTGGAGTAATGTTCCAGGGAGGGGCACAACTGCTTCTCATGCACGGAAGAGGTCACAGAGGGCATGGGAAGTAGCAGGTGGCAGTTAGCCCCACTCAGCTGCCACACATTTAGCGAGTCAGATTTCACATCTGCAGTGTTCTACTAACAGCAGTTAGCTAGGTTCTAGGAAGTCTGCACTCAGAACTTGAAACTGCCCGAGGCCATAAGCCTTTCCTGCTGAGATGGAAACTGCAGCTTTCAGGACACACCACTCCCTGTCCTAGTGGGAAGTGGACTGTAGGGGTTACCTGTGCCCGTGTCTATAGTGCACTTCTCATTTGCCCCTCAGTTGTGGCTGAGGGGGTTCATCCCCACTCAAGATTATATTACGAATCTCAGTTGGGAGCTTCTCTCAACCAGTGACCTCCTGTTTTAGCTGGCAAACTCCGGTAAGGTCACCTGGGAGCTAGATTCAAGAATGGCTTCTCGCTATCACTGCTGTAGTCTGGGAGTGCACACAAAGCATGACCCAACGCTGTTCCTTCTCATATACTCCCCACTGCTCACCAAATAGGCTCCAGTGCTGGGTATGTATAAGACCTTCCCCCAAGGTTTAGATTACCAGGTTCCCCAGTGAGAGTGTATATCCCAGAGGCAGTTGCCCCAACCCCACAGTCTGGGAATTAGTTTTCCAACTGACTCACAGTGTAGGCTGTGGCCCACTGCTTCTATCAGAGGGTCTGTGGTTTCTTTCAGTTTTCCTGTTAAGTTCGTGGGGTGCTTCTTGGAAAAAAGTTGACAGCATGAGTATCTGCACACTATTTTGTTTTTTCAAGTGAAAGAGGTATGTTAAAAATGCCTCTGATCTATCATGTTGTTAAAAAAAATCTGATAATCAGTTCTTGATTTGTTTTTGAAATGAATGTGTTTTCTGAATAATAGTTCTTAAATTCCTGAATTTTAAATATTCTTTAAGAATATTTTTCTGAAATTATTTAAATATGAATTACAAATATAAGCATCTGCACATGCCCTGAAAATACTTTATTTACTATTTCCCAGAACTATTTAATATTATTAAATAAATAAAATTTATTAAAATTTATTTAATATTATTAAATAGAGTAAAATACTTTATTTAAATATTTCCCAGAAACTACTACTGATTTTACTTGATCACATCAAGCATGTTTAAACAACTATTGTTTAAATCTTGTATTTTATATCTTTTTGCTGGAATGAAGTTAAGTTTTAAGAATTATCACAAATGAAAAATAGGAAAATAGGATGGTTCTTAAAATATCTTCAAAATATTTTAAAATTATATCTTTATTTCTCCAATGGATTCTGTGCCATAGTCATTCTTCCAACATAAAACTTGTGTAACACTTGAAAATTTAGTACGGAAATGTCAATATTCAAAGTAGGAGCTTCTGCTGTAACTTCCATTAAATAAATTTAAATGAATTTTTCATAGACTGGTAACACAAGAATCAGAGGCAGCTGTTGTTGAAGATCCTCCCAGATCCCTTTATTGCCCCCAGCCATAGACGTTGGCTGCTAACTTTTTATACCTGCACCATCTTCTCAGACTTGATGGGGCTGATGAGGGCCGGCTTGCCTGGAATGACATAGGGATATAGTGGCTCTATCATATTGCCTGTAAGAGATACAACCTTTGTGGCACAATGCACACTCCTAAGCTCCACCCAGTATCAGGTGGACACTAGATTTCTCCCAGTGGCACATCTTTGCCTGGCTTTTCCCACAGCCTAACTCGCTTTGCTTATTTCCTCAACAAATAGCTTATAAAATGATCCCATCTCAGGGTCTGCTTTCCAGGGGGTCAGACATAAGACAAAATATAATATGCTTAGATATTCTTGTTGTTAACTCCATGTTTCAAACACACTCAGACTCATTGCTTTTATTCTTGTTTTATCATTTTTCCTATGTCTGATACTTTAAACACATTTGTGATAAAGCAGGATACTTTTTGTACCTAAAGAGTATATAAAATGGAGTTTATGATTATTTTCTGATCCTATTTCATGATATTAGATCTACCTGAGGAATTCTTAATCTAAATTGGAAATATATCTCATGGAGCCAAAAGACCAATTATATGTATATTCTTTTACATCCCAAAGTTTTTCTGGTTATCTGTAGCATCTTACATATCCTCTTTAGATCTCTGGTTCTTGAACTATAAAGTGAGACTGCCAATGCCATTTCTATGTAATTTTTCATAGTTGTTGCAAAGATTATATGAAATAATGAATGTAAAAACTCTTTCAAATATAGAGTTAAATTATATAGAGAATTTTGCCTACTGTCAGTATAAAAGATAGTATATTTTATGTGAATAGTTTGATTCAAATTGAAATAAAAAATATCACTATTGGCAACATCACCGCTACCAATTCCAAAGCTTTAAGGATATAGCACAGTTCACTGTTGTAGAACAAGTAGGTCTCCAGTATTTAATTAGCTGCTATTCTGTGCAAGACTGTTAGATGCTTTGTGGAACTGTCAGTCAATAAATGGTGAATCCCATTCAGGCTTAATTGCTGAAACTAATTCTCCTCAATCTGACCCCCCAGATGTAATTTTAAGAGCATCCTATCTAATTACTTTAAAGTATTCAGGAACTGACCTCACATACTGGTGCAAAATTCTTCTCACATTGTTTGGCCATGGTGATGGTTGTCGCTAACCTACTGTGAGAGCACTGAGGCATAAACTACTGCTTTTTTTTTTTTTTTAATTATACTTTAAGTTCTAGGGTATGTGTGCACAGTGTGCAGTTTTGTTACATAGGTATATATGTGCCATGTTGGTTTGCTGCACTCGTCAACTCATCGTTTACGTTAGGTATTTCTCCCAACGCTATCCCTTCCCCTGTGCCCCATGACAGGCCCTGGTATGTGATGTTCCCTGCCCTGTGTCCTAGTGTTCTTAATGTTCAGTTCCCACCTACGAGTGAGAACATGCGGAGTTTGGTTTTCTGTCCTTGTGATAGTTTGCTTACAATGATGGTTTCCAGCTTCATCCATGTCCCTGCAAAGGACATGAACTCATCACTTTTTATGGCTGTATAGTATTCCATATACTGCTTCTACCAGCAGCCAATCTGGGCTCAGGAAGTTTACTGGATATTACCCAACATCCAAGCATGAGTTCCAGACCTTACAACACATGCTTAATGAAAAGCCAAACCTTCTAGAACTGACAGAAAAGAAGTGATAGGGTACTGTCATGCAATGTTGGACAAATGATTTCTCTGGGGTCTTATACCTGAAAAAACTTGGTCAAAGAGCATTTCAAACTCGAGCCAATTGTATTAACACATTCTTCTTTCTAGAGTAAAATAAAAGAAAAGGGGTGGAGGGATTAAGGACTTTCTCTGGAGGTGAAACAACCCCTGTTACTTTTGGTAAAATACTTTCTGCAGCAATAATCAAGACTGTGTTATCTAAGTTTTCTGCATCAACAATAGTATGTTCATCAAATGTGTCATTCAGTGGCAAAATAATTAAGTATCTCTTTGCTATATACCAAATAAATTATTTTTTGAATAAGAAAAATGAAACTGGAATTGTCTTCTAATAGGGTCTCATGTCCAGATATAAATAAGGAGTGACTAAATATAAATTCAGTATATATATATAAATAAATACAAATGGAAAATTGGAGCTTGAAATCCTAGCCAAAACAATTGACCAGCAATCACTGATAAGTAATACTGTAGTTCACCCCTTACCTACGGTCAACTGCAGTCCAAAAGTATTAAATGGAAAATTCCAGAAATAAACATTTCATAAGTTTTAAGTTGCCTGCTGTTCTGAGTAGCATGATAAAATCTAGTGCCATTCTGCTTCATTCTGCCCAGGACATGAATCACCCCGCTTGTCCAGTAGTGTTTCCATGCTGTCTAGTCTCGCCACCCTTTAATCACTTAGTAGCCTTGTGGGTTATCAGATTGACTGTCACATTATTGCAGTGCTTGCGTTCAAGTAACACTTATTTTACTTAGTGGTAGCCCCAAAGCACAAGAATAGTGATGCTGCCAATTCGGATATGTCAAAGATAAGCCATAAAGTGCTTTCTTTAAGTGAAAAGGTGAAAGTTCTTGACTTAATCAGGAAAGTAAAAACACCATATGTTGAGGTTAAGATCTATAGTAAGAACGAATCTACTATGTGTAAAACTATGAAGAAGAAGAAAAGAAATTTGTGCTCGTTTTGCTGGCATACCTCAAACTGCAGAAATTATGACCATAGTACATGATAAATGCTTAGTTGAGATGGAAGAGTCATTACATTTACTGGTGAAAGACATGAACAGAAACGTGTTTCAATTGATGGGTCTCTTGGAAGATACGTATCCCCGTGGATACAAGGGGACAACTGTATAGGTTTGGCCCTCTAATGATGTAATAACTGAAAAATAACAAAAATAAAGTAGGATTTGTACATCAAAGAAGGGAATGTTAACATTTGGGAACACTTATTAAAAGTTATCTGTATTGAAATAGAAGGTTTTTTTTTCTTTTTATTCATGGGCTACAATACTTATGGTGTTACTTGCCTCTTCACCGTAACTAAGAACAAATACATTATCCTGGTTTATACAAATCACTTGATTCCTATTTACCCTGAAATCCATTTTTAAATTGCCTTCTTGATTTTTTTTAAATTCCAAGTGTATTGATCTGTATTTTCCTCCTTACTATAATTTATCTTTTGAGTGCTTGCCTTCTTGACATGTGTATACAAAGAATCCCGTTTCTTATGTCCTCAAGACCATTTTAATACTTGTCTTCTTAAATCAATAGCCTTAACTATCTTTGAAAGCACATTTTATTTCTAGTAAGTTTGTAACTGTCTTTAGTGTATTAAAGAATCTTGTAAATAACTGATGAAACAAAATTTCAGGAGAGCTGTATTCTGAATTTATTAATGAACAACTCTGAAGGAAAATCAATTTAGGGTAGGGTGTTATTAATATAATTGAGTAGTGTGTCACTTAAATTACAGGGGTGACATCAAAATAAGTATTTCAGGATATTAGCATATTTAATTTTCTTTTTTGAACCACACTGAAGATACTTATGTCAACTGATGGTTGGAAGGATTTTCCGGCTTCCTATTATGCTATCAAAATATGAGGTAATAGAGCTGACTGTAAGATCTTAGAATTTGCTTTATATTGACTTGGCTCTACCCTACAGGAATTGTGTGATTTCATGTGATATAACTTACATTGCTGAGTCTCCAATGCTTTACTTACAGAATAATGACATATACTTTAAAAGTGTTCTGTTTGAAGGGTTGACATTTAGCACCCCCATACTTATTGAATTGAATTTGATTAATTGAAATAGAAAAATAAGTTGTGTTCCTAATATAGAACTGTTCAAGTAGCTACTTCTTAAAAATATACTTTATGGGCATATAATTTACATACAATAAGACATATCCATTTTTAGAGCTTGATAAATTTACCAAACGTATACATCCATGTAATAATGGTATCATTCATGATTTTGAACATTTCACCACTCCCAAAAGTTCTCTGCTGACCCATTGTAATGAATTCCCCTGCAATTCCTGCTGTAAGCAATCACTGATCCAACATCTACTGCTATAGATCAGTTTTGTATATTCTAGAACTTCATGTAAATGGAATAATATAATGCAATTTCTCATTTCCCTGGCTACATCCGCCCAGTGTAAGTGTTGATATTCATGCATCTTCTTGCACAGTAGTTTGTCCCAGTTTATTTCTGAGTAATATTTCATTGTAAGGATATGACCTAATGTGTTTAACTATTCATCTGCTGTTAGACACTTGAATTGCTTGCTCCTTCAGGTTATGAATAAAATTTCCATGAACATTTGTTTGCAATTCTGTTGGTAGTTATGTTATTTTCATTGCCATGCAGTTGTACAGCCCAGATCTCCTTTCAGGACAGAATGCCCCAGGGAACACAGGTGACTGACAACTTCCTGATGTCCTACTTTTATATTGCCTGTAGTGGCATTCATGTTGATAGCAATCCCCCATCTATTCCTGGCTGTTCCCAGCCAATGACTGGGAGTAGAACCATTGGCTGTTTTCACCCATTGTAGGACTGCCCTAGCACGCAACATTGGCTTAGGTGTCCTCTCAAAACGCCAGTCTTTGGTTATTTGTACCAAATCCTTGCTTCACTTTCTTTTTTCACGGTGTCAGACCTGTGTTATGGCCTGAAACTTCTCACCATGTAACTCCCCCTTTTTAGTGTTTCTTCTCGTCTCTTGCACATATCCCATCTTGATGTTTGCTTCTCAGATAATTCAGTTATTTTCTTTGGTAAAAACCTAGGAGTGGAAATACTTAATCATATGATGTTATGAGTTGAATTCTCTGCAATAACATTTTTGGTGTTAAGGTCATTAATCTCTCTTTACCAGGTGTAGCTTGTAGCTGGATGGATTATACTCTAACCTAACACTAGTTATAAGGTTATACAGGCAGCCAGGAGAGGAGGTGGGGGCAGATTCTGAAGTGTTTGCATTTGTCTTTTGGGTGAAATAATTAGATATTTTCTTCATAGACAGCATACTAGTTTAAATGGGCAGGAACGAGCCACTTTTGTAGGCCTAGAAACTGGAGTAAGTCCAGGGAGTAAACATTTTTGGGGTCTTTTGTTCAGATATTCCCATTCTGTGTCAGCATCCATTGTTTTACAAATTGCGGCTCTGACTTTGGAATAACACTTCCACCTTGTCAGAGCAAAGAAGTAATAGGAGGGCCTAGCCATCTCTGTACAACCTGGGATTCCTTAATTGAGGGTCATCGATATGGAGCTCCCTGTTGGACTGGCAGAAATCTTTTCAGGTCTGTATTCCTGTCTGCCTTCCTCTACATTCAATTGCCTAGCTCTTTAGATTTTTTATGTTTAGTCACTACATGAAATAAAGGCTGGTTTCTAAGCTACCAAAGGAACTATCTCACTCTCATACTCAGTTATCAATTGCTTGTTAATTGTCTTCAGTTTTTATTTATTTGCCTATAAGGCATTAAGACAATTTGGTAATAATTATCCAGTTCCATTTCCTTTATATTTAGCATTGCAGTCACTAGGACATGCTCCTTTACCACCATCAGCCCAGCTCACAACAGCTGAAAGTTAAAAACTGGACTATTATCTTCTGCCAGGAGCTCTCTTTACACCATGTGCCACGAGGAATGGAGTCTTCATTCCCAGCTAGTTGATAGTTAATCTAGCTCCCACTGGGATAGGTTAGGTTTTCTGGGACTCGCACACTGGGAGGGTGTTAGGAGTACAAAGTTTTACTGGAGAGTAACACCTACAAAAATAAATGAAGCAGGATTGGATAGGGGAATATATTGGACAGCAATATAAACCTGAAAGGATCCCTGCCACCCCAATAGAGAGCTCTAGATAAAAAATCCTCAAAGGAATCCTATGTTATGTAGAAATGGCCAGGCTCTCTTATTAATTACATCCTTGTTCAGTCTTTGTTTAGGTTCTACACTGAGAAGAGCATGACCTCATCTTGAAAGTTGAGGCAGATTGTTACAGAGCTACAGCTGGAAAATGTCAGCTAAACACACTCCTTGCAACTGGGCAATGTGTCTTGTCTTGAAGGCAAATCTCAGATACACATCTGTCTGCTACATATAATATGCATCATTAATTATATAAGAGATTGCCAAACATTTTTCCAAAGTGGTTGTAACATTTTATAATCCCAATAGCAATACATGAGAACTACACTTGCTACATAAACTTGCCAAAACTCGGTATGGTCAGTCCTCTAATACTAGCTGTTTTAATGAGAACCAGAGGAATCTCATTTTAGTTTTAATTTAATTTTTTATGATGAATATCATTTTATGTGTTTACTGGACATGTGTCTTTTGTAGTGTCAGTTCAAATCTTCTATTTCCTTTTGAATTGAGTCACTGATGTTGTTATTTAATCATAAGGATTGTTTATATATTCTTGATACAAATCCATTTGCCAGATTGCAAATATTTGTACCCAGTCTGAGGCTTGCATTCCTTTTGTTTAATGGTGACTTTTGAAGAGTGGGAAAACTTTAAGTTTGATAAATTCAACTTGTCATTTTTTCTCTTATGTCCTTTCCAAGTAATCCTGTTTACAATTGTTTTGTTTTCTTTTAGTTTTATAACTTTAGGTTTATATTTAGGTACATAATCCATTTCTATAATTTTTTTGTGTGTGATAGGAGAGATTAAAAGTCAATTTTTATTTTGATCACATATCCAGCATTTGTTGTTTACAAATAAAATCTACCATTTGTTGAAGGTTGAATATTTATAATCATTTGTTGAAAAATCTACCTGTTCTCATTGAGTTACTTTTACACTTCGTTGAAAATTCAATTGACCATACATATGTGGGTCTCCTTCTGGATTCTCTGTTCTTTTATACTAATTAATATTTTGTTTTTACAGCAACACCATCCTGTCTTGATTATTATAACTTTATAATAAGTCTTGAAAATAGTGTCAATCCTCTAACCATTTTCTTTTTCAAAGTTATTTTGCCTTTCCTTTGTTTTTTGCTTGCCTCTATAAATTTACTAACAGCTTACCAATTTTTACAATTGGCTTTGAGTAGAATTTATATGAAATTCTATGATCTAACCTAGAACTGTCTTCTTAGTAATATTAAGTCTCCCAATCTTTGACTATAGTACATTTCTTCATTTATTTTGGTTGCCTTTAATTTATCTCAGGCATCTTTTGTAGATTTTAGTGTAAAGATACCTTGCACATATGACGTTCATGCCTAAGTCATTGTGATTTTTAATGCTGCTAATGCATTTTTAATTCCAATTATTAGTTGTGAGTATATTCAAATACAATTTATATTTTATATTGACCTTGTATCCTGTGATCATGCTAAATTCACTTCTTAATTTTAGCAGGCTTTTTATTACTTTTAAAAATCCATAGGAATTACTATTATACTTTTAACGTTGATACTGGCAAAGAGATTTTATTTTTTCCTTTTCAGTCTGTATTTAAGATTGCACTACTTAGTGAATTGACATCGTTTGTCTAGGGTAATACCCGAGGTTCGTTTTCTCATGGCCACAGAAAACTAGAAAGTGACAAACAAGAGTAAGGTTCAGAGTTGAAGTTTAATAGGTGAAAGAGAAAAAGCTCTCTTGCTACAGAGAAGGGTCCTGTAGAAAATGGGTTGCCACTTCTATAGTGAAACGTAGAAGGTTTTATAGATGAGCTTGAGGCAGTGTCTGATTTTCACAGGGCACGAAAGATTGGTCAGACCGGGTGTGCTATTTGCATAATGCTTGAAGAAGCTCACCTCCCCATCCCAATCTTTTATTATGCAGATGGCTTCTCTACCTGGCTGGTGCCATGTTGCCTGGTTCTTTACTGCACACATGGTGGCAAGGAAAAGGGAAAATGGAGCCTCCATGTTGAACATGTCTTGCCCTTAGGTAACCTTTTTCTATTGGCACAGATGCTGGCATTCACCTGTGCAAGCTGCAAGCTTGCTTATATATGCTTGGAGCTCAATTTTTCAGGCTGCTCTTTGTTATAAAAGAAATGATTTGGGGGCTGCTTTTTGTTGAAAGGGAAGCCTTGCCAAGCACTTATTTTACCCTCACTATCTGCCTGAGTATTCTCGTTCTATCTGCTGTATCACTAGGACATCATTACAGTATTGACTTGAACTAACAGTAAATATCCATGACGAAACCAGATCTTACGGGGAAAGTGCTTAGTCTTATAAGTGTGATACTGTATGTATGAAAACTTGTCATGAGATGACTGTGTCCTACTCAGATTCTCTCTTTGTATTTAGAGTGGAAAGTGCTTCCAGGTGTGAAACTTGTAGGTTAAAGGGCTTACCTTGCTATTTTTTATTTTCTCAGCTCACACTTGAGCATCTCCTGTTGCCCATTGCCTTAAAGCTGTTGTTCCTCTGTCATGTCCATGTTCTTTTTGTTTACAGTGGGATGGCAGGTATAGTACTAGCTATTTATTCATGCCCAAGTGCAGAAAGCATTATTTACTTTTAGCACAAATTATAGAGAGGTGTACAGGAGATGACCTGGAGGAAAAGAAAATCACTCTGGCTATTATTAATGGAGAATTTGGCAGCAAACCCTTTTGTGAAATATCTAGCAACTAAGAAGTTGTTTTGCCTAAAAGTAGTCAGATTTTACTATTTTGAACTAATGCAGAATTAAATGATTGCTTTTTCTCCCAACTTAGTCTCACACCACTATCCTGATCCTTGATATTTTGCCTTCTCAGTGATAAGAAGAAGCAAGTGAGGAAAAACCTAATGGAATGGGAGTAGAATGGGGGGAAACAGTATTTCTTCTAAAGTCTTGAGCGAAGTAGTTGCAACTCAACATTAGGGCATTTTATGGTAGAAGGATAGAGAATAGGCCACTTCAGGTACATTTTATTATTTCAACAACATGAAGGTAATTGATTGCAAAGAGAATTAACTGACCAGAGACAAGAAAAGAGGCATTATGTAACATGGAATTTAATCTTTTAACCTGTTTACTCATCACAACAGTAGTTTTACTTGCTGGACCATGACTTCAAATCACCCTGTCCTCTGAACTTAGTAACTCATCATTCTTTTGGGGAAGAAGGAGAGGAAAACTCTGAAATGTTGTAAGAAAACAGACTGTTTTCATTTATATTTTTATTATTATGGTTCCTTTTTATACTTGTTTAAACTTTAGTTACCAAGACCCATGAATTATAAATCCAAAATATTTTCAAACGCATTCTCCTCTCCCCATCCTTACCATCACTATTCTAGTTCAGACCACACATTCTTCTCCTAGATTACTCCCACAGCCTTGATTCTGTTTCCTGGGATCATGTATCTGAACGCTCAATATATCCAGTTGCTTTCAAAATTTAAAGTGCCTACAGATTACCTACAAATCCTGTTAGCTGAAGGCTCTGCAACAGTAGGTTTGGAGTGGTCCTATATTGTGCTAATGCTGTTGCTACTGGCCCATAGGCCACCACAGTCTGAGAAGCTGCCCCTCTCATTGGGCAGCAACAATCTTCAGTTTCTGTCAGCACTACTAGAACTCAGCAGTTTTACTGTTTTCTGTTCTGTAAAAGTACTGTATCTATGTGAAGTGAAGGATATGTTAATTAGATTTATTGTGGGTATCATTACAGGAGGTATACATATATCAAAATACTACATTGTATACCTTAATTATATAATTTTTGATTTTTCAATTATTCAATAAAGCTTGGGTGAGGGTGGAACCTAATACACAAAAACCCAAGGTGGACAATGGGCTTGCATATTGTTGCTAAAATCTTGGAATTACCTATTTAAATAATAACTCACGAAATGAAATAAATCATTTAGAAATTGGTAGTAATATTTATTTACCACATGGTATTGATTAGAAAGTTCAGATTGGTGTATTTAAAAGTGCATTAAAAGTGTAGCATAATGTGTAAATACAAAATATTGATATTAAAAATAAGTATTGCCACTGGGGCCTGTTGTGGGGTAGGTAGACGAAGGAAGGATAGCATTAGGAGATATACTTATGTAAATGACAAGTTAATGGGTGCAGCACACTAACGTGGCACATGTATACATATATAACAAACCTGCACGTTGTGCACATGTACCCTAGAACTTGAAGTATAAAATAAATAAATAAATAAAATAAGTATTGCCAAGCAGTTTAAATGGTGCTACTGAAACGCATCAGAATATATGGAGGGAAAAAAAGAAAAAGCACTCTCCTATAATGCTAATGGAAGTGTAAATTAGTATAAGCTTTCTGGAAAGCAAATTGACAACATGTATCAAGAGATGTCACTTCTAAGAACCTAAACTACAGAAATAATCCCAAGTCAGACACATATTTATGCACAAAGATATTTCAACATTAGAACAATTAAGTAAATCATGGTATACATATCCTGCAAATGGTTTTAATAATTTAAGAAAAAATTTATTGTAAAGTTGTGCTTACAAATGCAGTCTCAGCCTTCTAAATGAAATACCTGGAAGGACGAGATGGAGATAAATTTGGGTATTTGCGAAGCTTGACATTTGGTGGTAGAACTGTGAGGAAATTTTACCCAAGGTTTAAAATGTTTCACTGAACTTTTGAGATAATTAAAATAATTAAGTATTGCTTTTATAAATTGGGAAAATAATAAAGCAATGTTAAACATTAAAAGTTTGTATTCAGATATACGTATTTTTAGATTCTCAAGGAAAGCATGTCTTCGTTTTAATTATTGGCCAGATAACTGGGAGACAATAACAACTAAAACTTTTCTGCAGCAAGTCTCATGTTTAGTGAATTTGCCCATGGGTGTGGATGAGGCAATGTCACTTTTTTTTTTTTTTTAAGAAAACAACACATTCTTACCATGTGATCCAGCAGTTATGCTCCTTGGTATTTACCCAAAGGAACTGAAAACAAAACACACAAAACCTGAACATGTCACACAAAAACCTGAACATGGTTGTTTATAGAATGATTGTTATACTCATTTTTGACACAACTTGGAAGCAACCAAAATGTTGTTGAGTTGGGTGAATGGATAAATTGCAGTTCATGCAGACAATAGTGCAGTATTCAGTGCTGAAGTGAAATGAACCATCAAGTCATGAAAAGCATGGAGGAATCTTAAATTCACATTAGTAAGTGAAAGATCAATCTGAAAAGCTACATACTATATAATTCCAGCTATATGACATTCTGGGAAAAGGTAACACTATGGTAAAATAGTAAAAATACTAGTAGTTGCCAAGATTTGGGAATCGGAAGGAATATATAGAACACAGAGGGGTGTTTCTTTTTTTGTTTTTTGTTTTTTTTTTTTTGTTTTTTTTTTTTTTTTTTTTTTTTTTTTTTGCGTGGGGAGTTGGGGACGGAGTCTCACGTCGTCACCCAGGCTGGAGTGCGGTGGCACGATCTCGGCTCACTGCAAGCTCCACCTTCCGGGTTCACGCCATTCTCCTGTTCCAGCCTCCCAAATAGCTGGGACTACAGATACCTGCCACCACGCCTGGCTTTTTTGTTGTTATTCTTGTTGTTGTTGTTGTATTTTTAGTAGGGCACAGGGTTTCACCTTGTTAGCCAGGATGGTCTTGATCTCCTGACCTCTTGATCCGCCTGCTTCGGCCTCCCAAAGTGCTAGGATTACAGGCCTGAGCCACCTCGCCTGGCCTCACAGATGGTTTTTAGAGCAATTGAAATACCCTATATAATACTATAATAGTGGATACAAGGATACATGTCATTATAGAACACCAAGAGTGAGCCCTAATGTTAACTATGGGGTTCTGGGGTAATGATGTGTTAATGAAGGTTCATCATTTGTAACATGTACCACTCTCCTGAGGGATGTTCATAATGGGAGGCTATGCATATGTGGGAGTAGTGCATATATGGGAACTCTGTACTTTCTGCTCAACCTAAAACTGCTTTAAAAAATTTAAAAAGTGCATCTATTAAGTGATTTAACACATTTTATTATAATATTAGAATTTATTAGACATTTTACTTATATATTCTATTGTAATCTTGATTCCCTTTTTATTTCATCAGTAATAATTTCTTTGGCTGATTTAGGAATTGGTAATTTTATTTTTATTTCTTAGGTTGTTGCTGTTAAAGACCTATATTCATGTTTATTTTTTGCAATTACCTTCTTAAATATATCATTTTCTATATACTCCCCCAACAAGACAAGTACTTTGGTCCTTCCTTATGTCCCCCATTTCACCCCTCCATTTCCAGTTACCAAAAGTTATTTGTATTTAATTTTTTGTGTATATATTTCTGTTTCTTTGGTTTTTACCTTTATGAACAATAATAAATTTTACCAAAACACTTGAATACCCTTAATTCTCATGTCTTCCACATTTCCTCCTAAAAGTGTTTCACTTTATGCAGCAAATTATTTGTGACTTTCTGTGTGTGCAAATGTTTTTACTGTAGCGCATACTTGATTGAAAATTTGGTTCAAAGTTATTTTTCTTCAGTACAAAAGGATTTTATTTTTTTTCCTTATCAAGGGTCACTAATGAAAGCTTTGATGTCACTGATTTTTTAAAACATTTGATTGAGGTATAATGTATGTAAAGTGCTACACATATTTAATGTATACAACTTGATGAGTTTGGGAATAAGTGTACCACTGAGAAATTATCACCACTAAGGCCACAGACATTTCCATTACCTCTGAAAGTTTCTTCCTTCCCCCCACTATTATTATTAGTCTCTGTTCACATTGATTCTTGTTCTATTACAAGTAACCTGCTTTTTCTCTTAGTATTTATAATTTTCTCATTTTCTTTATTCTTAAAATGTTCCATAATCTAAATTTGAATTTTTCTTTTTTTTTTTCTCCTTAACAGTTCAGTCTCAAGTCTTTTTTTTTTTTTTTTTTTTTTTTTTAAATACTGGCTTTATCTCCATTCTTTCAGCTCTTTTCTTATATTTTTAAATTTTTCTCTCCTTTTATTATGCCTACCTAGTGTATATGCTAACGATTTTCATTCTACCACATCTTAGTTGTCATTATATATATCCATATCTCTATCTGTATAGATAGAAATATACTTTTCCCTTCATTCTTTTCTGATGTCTTCTAGCATAGAGATTCAATCTAGTCTTTTAATTCACTGTTCCCCGCCCCACTCTAAGCTGGATTTCTCTGCATACTTACCTATGTATTCCTTATTTCAATATAGTTTATACCTAATTTATAGTTTATGATTTGTTTTTCTTGCATCATGCCAATATCCTTTTTTGATATTTATTATAAATATTCTAAATGATTCCTCTGTTACATTAGTTCTGTTTTTAAATAGTGTATGTTATCTAGTTTCCTTTTGAAGTATGGTAGTCTTCAAATGTATAAGGTGGTGTTATGTAAGCTTCTAAATTCATGTTCCTGTAGTATATCAGCTGCTCTGTTTGGTTATGTGCATTGAGGAAAGAGCTATGTAAGGGGTCTAGGGTGGGAAGCTTGACGATCTCTGCTCCAGGTTCTTTCTTATTACTGTGGACTCAGAAAATAGTTGAACAACTAGCAAAGTCCTGGAGAATACTGGCACACAGAAATATTAAGAAGGATCTGGTATCTTTTTCCTGTGGGGATTTGTGGATAGAGAGAATAGTTTGCCTGAATATTGGACTGTTAAATCCCCATCAGTTCCTGTGTGCACACAAAAAAGAGTAACAATTGGCAAATATCTAGCACAGCTGCATTATTGCCTATAAAAAATGGGAATGAAACAAACTCATATCTAGGATAAATGAGATAGTGAAGCCCTTATACTGCTGCCTCCAAAACTGATTTTTACTCATCATCAGTAATGAGAAAAACATCTAAATGGCTATAAGGGACATTTGAAATTTATGTGGTTTGACACTTAAAAATTTCAGAAACATCTAAAGCAGCATTAAAAATAACCAAACTGTGAGGTTAAAATATACTACACTCAAGCCTATAAATCCATGTCAGGAGTTATTTATTTTTGAGCAACATCTCAAATACAGTTATACACTCGATAGTCATTCTTTAAAAAAACATTAAAAATATCAAGGAAAGAAACAATTGGCACCGTCAAAGTTGGAAATTTACTCAGGAATACATCAGAATCTGCTGTTGGGTATTTGAATGTGTTAGTTCCTAACCACAAACATGTTTGCATATGGCAACAGGATTTATCTCAAGTGTTACTTTTAATTATGGTTGTGTGTTTATAATTTAGTAATAATGACAGTATCTATTTGTGATTCAATTTCAAGATGAGCTCCTTTTTGTTGTAAGTATTTTACCATCTGTTGCCCAATTTAATAGTGCACCAATAGGTATATGGAATTGTTTTTAAAATAAAAGTTCTGAATCAGTTGACATTGACATTGAAATAGTTTTAAAGCTGCCAATAATTTAAAAAATGCAAAAAATAACGACTTTTTGTTTATATCTTGTCTGGAATTTTTAACATGTGAGGGCATTTTATATACTGAAAACCCAGATAAAAGGATGATTTTTTTTTTTTTCGAAACACATACTTACAAAAGCAAGGGAAAAACATGTATAACTGAGTTTTGATTTTCCAGAAAACACTCTTGCAGTTCTATACTGTTTACTGACTGCTGTATTACAACTGGCTTGCCCTTAATTTATTGATGCATTGAGCCTGTTTCTTTAAAATTCAAGACATTGTTTAGACATCTTTGGAGCTAGAAATAGACCCTTTCCTTGTATTCTAAGAACTGTCATACCAGTTTCTCTTCTGCTCAGTAGAGATGGCATATTTTGAGGAACATGCAAGTTAAGCCCTGCTTTCTTCACCCTCAGAATTGTGATGAAAGCTACTACAGGGAAAGGGTCAGGTGTATGTGTGTTGGGGATATGGAGGTTGGATATCTACAGCCTTCTGTTTATGTAAACATGTTGCTAGCACAAATTCAGAGACTTAAGTTTAAAGGTAAGCCTGACAATGATGCTGACATTTTGTCTGAGTAAAAGCCAATGTAAATAGAATTATAGTTAACTCACTTATTTAACACCCATTTATAGAATACCTGCTCTATCAATACGTACTGTAAAGATCATGGTCCCTACCTTCAAAGAGTTCCTGGTAAAGTATAAGGCAGATGAAGCAACAGAATATTGGTAGTCAAGTATAAATAGAAAATCACTGAGATGTTTGCATCGACTCCCCTGTTTGCTTTCTTGAGGATAATGTAACAAAGTGTTAACATTCAAATGTTACTCCAGTGAAATAAAGTCTTCTGATATTTTCAGTACTTACTGATTGGCCACAGCATACCCACATATTAAAATGGACTTTTGGCCCGGCACGGTAGCTTAGGTATGTAATCCCAGCACTTTGGCAGGCCAAGGCGGGCAGATCACGAGGTCAGGGGATCAAGACCATCCTGGCTAACACCGTGAAACCCCGTCTCTACTAAAAATAAAAAAAATTAGCTGAGCATGCTGGCACATGCCTGTAGTCTCAGCTACTCGGGAGGCTGAGGCAGGAGGATCGCTTGAACCCGGGAGGCAGAGGTTGCAGTGAGCTGAGATAACGCCACTGCACTCCAGCGAGACTGTCTCAACAAACCAAAACAGAGCAAGACTCTGTCTCAACAAAACAAAACAGAGCAAGACTCTGTCTCAACAAAACAACAAAACAACACAACAAAAGGGTCAGGCACCATGGCTCATGCCTGCAATCCCAGCACTTTGAGAGGCTGAGGCGGGCGGATCACGAGGTCAAGAGATCAAGATGAACCTGGCTAACACGGTGAAACCCTGTCTGTACAATAAATTAAAAAAATTAGCCAGGCATGGTGGCGCCTGCCTGTAGTCCCAGCTACTCGGGAGGCTGAGGCAGGAGAATCGCTTGAACCAGGGAGAACGAGGTTGCCCTAAACTGATAAAGCACCACTGCACTCCAGCCTGGTGACAGAGCGACTCCATCTCAAAACAACAACAACAACAACAACAACAAACACCTCTTATTTGCAAACCCAACCTTTAACCACCCTGCATGTTTCATGGATTCATTACTAATATCAACTCCTTACATCTGCTAGTGCTTTAAACTCACTTTTACCCATGCTCTTATTTGAACAGAATTGTATAGGCAACAGGAAGTACATAAGTTAGTAGAGACACTTACTCTGAAGATAGACTAGTTAAAAATCCCACCTCTACCTTTTCTTATCCAGTTTAACTTGGATGATAAGATCTGTTTTTTTAATTGTGGATAGGTAGATGGTAGTCATAGTACCCAACATATAAGTTTGCTGTGAGTAGTTAAGGAGTTAACATACAAAAGAGTAGTCCCAGCATCTGTTCCAGCTATCTAAGACAGTAACACTTATATGTTCTCTAAGTTCCACAGCCAGTTTTGGCTACATTGTAGCTATATTATGGCTTTAATATCAGACAAATGGCTTACGTAGTTCTCAGATTTCACATTAACCCTGCCCACCGTTTCTTCTGTAACTGAATGATATTGCTTATCCAGATACCAGAGATCACTTCACCTATAATTTATACGCCAGCATTTCATATTCTTAACTAGAGATGTCACATCAATTTTCACCCATATGCTAACTCTTAGCAATTGATAATGGTTGCCTGGAACTGGGCATTGAGAGGAATTTTGAGACTCAGGAAAAAAAGGTTTACATATATACTACTGATTTCTACCTCAACTACAGGAGAATGAGTAAGAGCACATTTTCCATCCTTGATGTACTGAATTCACTTCCTTTCTATTTTACACAATATAAATTATTACAGCTTTAAGACTTCCACAGTTAAACATATGCAATTGATTATTAAATGCTTTGCTAGAAAAAATAGGCAATGCAGGAGATGGTATGTGCAGGAAGCAGAGCGTTTGGAGTGTGATAACTAGTGTTCATATCTGCCTCAGTTTAGAAAGGTCTTGTAACACAAAACTGGCAAACTCTAAGTCATGTGTCCTTATTAGAGGTTTTTAACAAATCATAAATTTAATATTTAAGAGAAAATAGAGTCAACCTAGAACTACCTTGTTAATTTGTCAAGTTCTACAATGTTAACACCCAAGGAGTGCAGTGATTATTAAATAACCATTAAGTTGAAAATAAAATGTCATTGTAGTCCTATTTGCTTAATTTATGATCCAATAGTAAAGTTTTATTTAAATCCACATTAAGCTTTGAAGTAATTCAGATATGCTATATAAAATTTTATTGTGTGAAATGCTATGTAATTGTTAGGGTTGGGAAAGTAAAAGTATGTACCCTGAAAGCATATTAAGCGTATATAAGTAGGGATGTTACTTTTGTTGTCTTTTGTTTCTTTACCCATAACTTGGTCTATGTTAAATTGTAAATATTAAAACATTTTTATATTTGTAACTTATTGTATATTGTGGCCTCTTTGAAATTATATATTTTAAAAAGTCTCCTTAATGTTTCTATAGCCATGATGTTTTGAGCTCTTACTTTGTAGTAATCATATTATAGTTTCTTTATTGATACTTACTTTTCTCTTTTATGGTTCTTCCCTTTTCAGATTTTATTAAACTTTTATTTCCTGATTTCTTGTTTACCTTTTACTCATTTGAATTTTGCTTGTTTCTTCAGTGGCATCATATATACCTCTTCATTCTTATTTTTAATATTCCTAACCATCTATTTCCAGATATGTTTCTAATGAGTATCAGTCATTCTTGTGATACTTCCTTCTTTTATTCTTCTCCTTATACCAGTCTCTATTTCTGGTATCAACCAGACAGTAGCTAGTTTATTTTCTCAAGACTCTTGTGGTTTTCTTCCATATTTTCACCATGGATTGATTTTAATAAAGTGGTTTTAAATCTAGTATCTGTTATTTCTTCAGGCTTTATTTGCTAGCAGGATCATATTGACTGTAAAGAATAGGCATTGCCTCTTAGGGATAAGCCTTGAATCTTTATTACTGCAAATGGATGCCTTGATACAGAATGTAAAACTTACGGGGTTATCTCAAAAGAAATACAACAGTCTCCTTAAATTGTTCATTTATTAAAATCTCTACTAAATGGAAAAGTATATTAGTATTCTTTTGAGGATTTTGATTATTGCATGTCATTCGACACATTATTTGTATGTAACTTTTTGGCAATACATTTATTTACAAATAAAAACATGGACTTATATATATGTTTCATTCATTTTTTTTTTCAACTATTCACTCAGAGGTTAATGAAATCCTCTGGAAATATTTACATAAGTACATGCTTAGTTGATAGACCACTTGTGAAAAGCCATTGGAATTCCATTTTGTAAATGATAATATCCTTTTAAAATATCATGAAGGACCAGAGAAAAGGCTTCTAATACATTTCATGCAGGGCAAGATGATATGAAGGTTCTCTAATGGAGGTCATACCTAAGGTAAATCACAGAGAATAATAGGAATTAGCCAGCTAAGTAATGAGTAAGGAGAGGAAGGCATTTCAGAAAGACACATAAGCAAAGGTACCTGGTGGTGCCTGTGGTGTGGTGGTGGTGGTGATGGTTTGTTGATAAAGACTGAGTGGATAAGTAACTTACAAATGCTGGATTCACTGAATTTGGTGTATTTGTGTGTATTGAGAGGTGGGCAGGGGAAGAGAATTTGTATCTGTATTAAGGTTTTCAGAAGAAGAGAAATGAAAAGTTTAATTCTAACATTACACTTTCCATTAGTGTGTCTTATTTAACAATAATATTAATCATGTATGTTACTCTTTGCCAGTGATCCCACTTTCATGAACCTATTTATTACTGAGGAGAATCCTATGAGGCTGGGTCTAATATAGTTCCATTTTACCACGAGGACATTTATCAAGATCAGTTAACTGAAGTCACAGAATTTGTAGGAAACAAAGGAGGGACTCATAAGGAGAAAATCTACTTCAAAGCCATCTCTGCCTCTGCCTACATCAACAGCTGAACCTATATCAATGTCTATATTTATATTCTTAGAATTACACTAAAATAGTGCTTCTTACACTGAGCAAGTATATTCCTTCCATAATATAATCTATAAGAGAAAATTGAAACTGCTTTTTTGAGTATGCTGGTTACTTGAGAGCGATCTTGAGCCCTTGGGTGGGAATACCAAGACAGGGAATTGATGGAATCATGCAGTTCCATACATATCAATTGGTAATGGAAACCAGATGCACATTTCCTACTGGATCAGTGGCCACATCTTTTATTAAAACAGCATATTAATAAGATGAAGGATTGGAGAGAAAATCAGTACTTGCTGATTACATATCCCTGGAAAACATAACATCCTCAAGAATGTTTTAGTAAGCTAGCCTGGAAATGTCCTGTTCAGAGTATTTTTAAAAATAATTTTGTAATATATGCATCTTCCTCTGTATTTGTACTCAGTTTTATTTAAAATCCATCCACTCATGTTGAATTGTATTTTGAAGCCAGGTGATTTACTCCTGAAGCCAGTTGCCATGTAAAGAATAACTAATTTTAAAAAATAAACTCAGTAAAGTCCCTCACCGCACATGTATAGATTGTAAACTCTACATACAAAATTCTAGATATTAATACCACCTATACTCCACTAGTCACAGGCATACTTGTATGAGTGTATTTATTCTTTCCTTGTTTCTTTAAATCTTTTCCTTTTATCTAAAATCACTTGTCTGGCAAGTCTCCACTGATTCAGAGAAGACAGCATCAGGGTATGTTTTGCCTAGAGCTCTGCTTATTCAAGATTATAAACATTCATAAGACAGTACCTTGAATTTCAAACAACAGGAGAAGCAGAAGATTGTGTATAAATTATACATATAAACTGCTTGGTGTCTATCTCTGGAATACTCACCTATATAAATATGCAGCAATGAGTGATGCTAGAAATGTACCTGTCATAAAATGGGAGACAAATGCTTTCACATCTGTCATGGAAAGAGACATTTTATCAAGTATCTCAATAACAATCTGGAGGAACACCAGAAAGTGATTTTGGCAGGGCTGAAATCCTATATCAACAGAGGCAGCCAGTGACATGAAACAGAAGTTCAAGCAAGACAGAAAAGTGGAACATATCTTGGGAGGCTTTTTTTGAAATAATGTTTGTAGTTAGACAAATTAGGGGTAATGATGGAAAGCTCTTCCCACGCCTGAAGGATAACTGAATTAAAGAGTCACAGACATTAGATGGAAAAGAGCTCCATTAAGGTCATCTCATTCATTGCCTGCCAGTAGAGGATTGTTCCCTATAGCATATTCTATAGTGCAATGGAATAATGTTTGAAAAAGAGACTAAAAAGTTTTGTTTTAGCCTAGGTAATCACTGCAAATCAGAAGCCCTCAAACCACTTATCCTGTACTCTACCCTAGTTAGCAAATTAAAGTGATTAATAGTTCTGGAGACTTCGGGTGTAGATAACGAGACACTGTCTGTATCAAAGTCATAGGGAAAAGGCATTGATTTAATAAAAAAAGTCTCAACAGGAATGGCATGACTAACAGAAGAGTTAGACACAAAGGAGCCCTTTCCCTAGGTAGAACCAAGGGTTCGGATGCCTGTAAGAGCTTACCCTTAGTATTATTTAAGCCACAGTTTGCAGGTCTCTGAAGTTTTGAAACCTTTAGCACAGCATTTTGTACAGAAGAAATTCTTTATTCTCTTGCTTCGATACTGTGTGCCTGTAATGAAAAGATCTCCTAAAGGTGTCCAGAACATTAAGACTTGAATAACTGAATGTGGGTCTCATAAAGGGTAATTGCTATGTCCCGATTGAATGCAGACTATCCTGAGATCAGTGGTTAGGACTGAAATGAAAAGGGCAAAGTACAATGAAATGGACCAGGGAGTGACATTCAGGAGTACAAGACCTGGCTCTAGCCTCAGTTTGCTTCTCTCAGGCTTTGTTTCCATATTGTCTCATTTTCATAACCTTCCCTTCATAGCTATTAGCATTGTAAGTCACAGAATCGAGAAAGCAAGATTCTTTCTCTAAAACTAAAAAAGACACATGATAAGGGGAGGGAGCAGTAGAAAGTCTTTTCTTACTGAGATTTTCAAGTCTCCCTAGTTATGAATGTGTTTTGTACTTCAGATTGTGTGTGAGAATGTGAGCCAGCACAATGTACATTAGCTAGGTAATTTCACATCTCTCATCCTCAGTGAGCCAACTGGTTCTCAAGTTGTTAGAAAAGAGCAAAAAAGGGCATGATCTGGAATGTTTCAGGATGTGACCTGGTAAACCTGTGTTCCAAAGGACCAGTTTACGATAGACAGTTTTGTGTGGGGCACAGTTCTGCCTAGGCCCTTGCAGAGCATGAACTGGCTGTAAGGAAATGATGAGTGCATATCCTTCAGTGAGAGATAGTAATCTCCACACATATTATGGTATTACTGTTACACTTCTCTTTGCATCAAATGACCAGATCTCACATCCCAGACTGTCACTGACTCACTGAGGGAAGTCACTCTCAGCTTTAGTTTCTCCTCCAGAAATGGAGATAATTACTAAAATGGCTCTGTATTTCCTCATTGTTTATAAATTTTATAAGTCATAAAATGCTGTATTTAAACATATTTGGAATTATTGTAAATTAGGTGCCCCAGCTCATTTTCAATATTTTTGCAAGCAAAAGAGCTACTTTTTCTCTTTGTCAATCTGTTAATCTAGTCATGAATCAACCGTCCTTCATTTTCCCTGTGTTTATGTTGTGCTCAAAATAGTGCTTAACATAGTATGTTGAACTTCAGTTTAAAACATCCCTTACTTTTATATTCTCCGTAAAAACAATGGACTACATATTTTCCTTTTGTAGGAATGTTTTATTGTTTATTTTAAAGTTCTGGGATACATGTGCAGAGTGTGCAGGTTTGTTACACAGGTATACATGTGCCATAGTGGTTTGCTGTACCTATCAAACCGTCATCTAGGTTTTAAGCCCCACATGCATTAGGTATTTGTCCAAATGCTCTCCCTGCCCTTGTCCCTAGCCCGCTGACAGGCCCCAGTGTGTGATGTTCCCCTCCCTATGTCCATGTGTTCTCATTGTTCCTTCATCTCTATATTTTTTTTAGCCTTTATATTTTGTGGAATTGAGCTAATTTTTTTATTTATTATAGTTTCAGGGGGTACATATTCAGGTTTGTTACATGGGTATATTGAGTAATGGTAGGGTTTGGGCTTCTAGTAAATACGTTGCCCAAATAGTGAACTTAGTACCTAATACATAGTTTTTAAATCCTTGGTTCTCTCCCTGCTTCCCTCCCTCCACCTTTTTGAGTGCACATTGTCTATTGTTTCTATCTTTATAGCCATGGGTACTCATCGTTGAGCTCCCACTTGAAAGTGAGAATATGTTGTAGTTGATTTTCTGTTTGTATTATTTCACTTAAGATAATGATCTCTAGCTGCATTCATTTGGTCGTAAAAATGTGTTTTCATTTCTTTTAATGGTTGCATACTATTCCATTTATGTGTGTGTATATAGACACACCACATTTTCTTTAATCCACTGTTGGAGGCTTAGGTTGTTTCCATGATTTTGGTATTATAAATAGTGCTATGATCCAAAACATCATAGGTGCAGATGACTATTGGAAGAATGCTTTTATTTTTCCTTTGGGTGGATACCCTGTAGTAGGATTGCTGGGTCAAATGGTAGTTACATTTTTAGTTTTGTGAGAAATCTCTGTGCTGTTTTCCATAGGGGTTGAACTAATTTACATTCCCACTAACAGTGTATAGGCATTCCCTCTTATCATTTTTGCCATCAGTTGGTATTTCCCTTTGATTTTTTTAAAAATAGCCATTCTGAAAGCCATATCTGATTGTGATTTCAATTTGTATTTCTTTGATTGATGATATTGAGCATTTTTTCATGTTTCTTGGCTGCTCATATGTCATCTTTTGAGAAGTATCCATTTATGTCTGTTGGCCACTTTTTAATTGTCTGTTGATCACTTTGTTTTACTCTTGTTGAATTAAGTTCCTTATCGATTCTGAGTATTAGACCTTTGTCAGATGCAAAGTTTGCAATTATTTTCTCCCATTCTGCGTGGTTGCCTATTTACTCTGTTTCTTTCACTATGTACAAGCTCTGTAGTTTAGTTAATGCTCATTTGTCTAATTTTGTTTCCGTTGCATTTGCTTTTGAAGTTTTAATCATAAACTTTTTTTCTAGGTCAATGTCCAGAAGAGTTTTTCTTAGGTTTTCTTCTATGATTTGTAAAGTTTCGGGTCTTAAGTTGAAGTCTTGAATCCATCTTGAGTCAATTTTTGTATAAGGTGAGAGGTTGGAGTCCAGTTTCATTTTTCTTCATATGGCTATCCAGTTTTCTCAATGCCATTTATTAAATATGATGTCCTTTCCCCATTGTTTGTTTTTGTCGAGAATTGTACCATTTCTGAAAAATGTAACAGACATTCTCTTTGAAGTCTGGTGATGCATATCTTTGGACTCTCCCTTTTCCTTTAAAGAGACACTCATTTTGTTCCCAATTTAAAAGGACATTTGACTATCTGTGTCATAATTCTATTAATCCAAGTTAAAATTACCTCATGAAGCTTTATTAGATGGATTTGCAATAAGAACTTAGAATATAAAGTCAGAAGACATAAGTTTGAATATCAAGCTATGTCTCGTATTAGCAGTACAAATTTGGGCAACCTGCTTCGACTTTCAAAATCTTTTTCTTTTAGGAAAATGAGAGTAACAGTAGTAATTATATCATGGACAACATGAGATAATGTATTTTAAAATATTGTGCAATGAGTGGGTTGCCAAATGAGTGCCCAATAATATTATAGTTGTATGAATGTTTTTTCCTCTATAAAGTCAGGCTTTTGTATCCATGGGTTCCACATCTGTGGATTCAACCAACAATACATGGAAAATATTCAGAAAAAATTCCACAAAGTTCTAAAAAGCAAAACTTGAATTTTCTGCACATGGAGTAATATGTTGAATCCACATGAATAAAGTTATGTACAGGCATTGCATTAGATTTTGTAAGTAATCTAGAGATGATTTAGAGGACACAGGAAGATTACCTAGGTTATATGGAACTACCATGGACTTTGAATATAGTACTTGACTATAAGACTTGAGCCTCTGCAATTTGGGTATCTGTGGGGCCCGAGGGATAGGAAGGAAGGACCTGAATCCAATCCCTCACAGATATGAGGAATAACTATAATGTATTTCACCACAATTTAAAACATATATGCCTTCTGTCTTATAAATTGAAAAGATGTAAGTATCAACACAGTATTAAATTCCAGGGAATTATAATATTATCCTGCATTTGCCATATGCTGAACTATAGTCTTGGCAATGAATATACTTTAATGCTTAATGCTGCCTGATATGAAATCTCAGCTATGCTAACCATGTCATAGATACAGAAATTAAAGATAGAGAGATAGCCTTTTTATATAACAAAGTTCTTAAAGATTTGTGCATGTCAAATATTTCCAAAGCAAGTAGTAACAATTCCATTTGAAATAATCTTTTGGAGCCAGTCTAACATGGAGACAGACAATATTTACCACTTTGAGCTATGATGCATCTGTTATTAGTCTTTTGAGATTCACATTAAATGACTGTTTTCATTGGATTGATGATATTTACCTCTGTAATTGTATAAAAGTGAAGGAGAGAAGGAGAAAATAAAAGCCAGACATGAGAAAAATATTCTGCTTTCAGTTGAGCTTGGAAACAGAGCTAATGAGATGGAGAATAATAAGAAAGACTATTTCAGACAACAGGAGTTACAGGGGAGACATTCCATTTACCAATATCAGAGTAATTAGTGGAGGGCTGGGATTGAATGAAAGGCAATTATAGATTACAGATTTGCATCAGGAAAACAACAAGAAGTCCCTCTCAAGTTTAAAAGCAAGAAAATATATGTTAAGGTCAAATGCTTTAGTGAAGAAATAGTGAATAGAATTGCTGGAGGAACACGGAATGGCAGTTGTGTGTACAGGTGTCGGCGTGCTAGCTTCTGAGATCAGCTTCATGTGGTACATCGTGGAATGTATAAAATATCAACCCTGAGAAGCTATTACAAAAGTGAACTGAGTAGTTTAATAGAGAAGCAATAAAGGTATGGATAAAAAGCTAAGCAGAGATGCAACTGCGACACAGTGGTATATATGGACAGATTTGCGGAAGGGGTTTTAATATGTTTTTAATGTGTTTGTAAAAGCTGTGAAAATCTTGGCATGTCGCCCAAAATCATCAAGGATCCATGCAAGTAGGTCGGAGGGAAGGCTTAAGACCGACAGTTAGATGAACAGCATGGAGCATGCCATCAGCAGCTGAAGGGAAAATAAAGTTTATTAATTAGGAGAATTAATTGGATAGCTGTGATTTTTGCCTTATGTGGTCAAAATAGATTGGGAAAGCAGACTGTAAAGTGTACACAATTTAGTAGCTGAGCTTAAAATGTAATCTTGTAACTGAACCAAAGTAATGAGATGGAAAATGGCAAAGTCCAGGAGGTATGGATCTCATTCTACACTATCTGTAACTGTCACATTTGTAAGGTATTATTAAGAATTCTTATTTCTTAGAGACTTTAGTTCAAATCAGTCCAATAAAAGGATTGGCCAGTTACTTGGTGGCTGATGTAAATTAAATGCTATTTCAATGTAAAATGGCAGCTGTTAAACAGATCTTATTAAATGTATCTATGATATGAATTTCTTGTGACCAAATTTAGCAGCCTTTCTTCTCTGAAACTTTTAAAATCTCATAGTAGTCTAGACAAATATGTTTTTTTTTACTGTGATTTGCTTCTTGCATTTTCCTAAGAGTTCTCTGAAACTTTATTTTTTCCAATGTAAGTTTTCTGAAACAAAATCACTTTGAGATCTCTATTTTTGTTTTTCTATCTACTTTCATTTTAAGAGTTTATTATTTTACTTAATTTCTAACTTAGGATGTCCATTCCATTTCTGTTGTACAAAGCATCAATTCAAATAATCTGTTCATTAGATTTGAAGTTAAATTAATAATAATTAAAATACCCTGTTATTTTACAGTTAACAAAGCACTTTCTCGTATGTTATATAACACTATAAATCTGTACACTAGATGTGATTCTTACAGATTTGGACTGGGTATATGACTTGCCTGTCTTAAGATTACTTGTGGAGCTTAGGCTTGTGCATTTTGACTGTCAATTCCATATTTTTTTCCAAATTCAACATATTAAAGTATTTAAGCTCATATTACATGCCAGAAACTATGCTAGCAGCTGAACTATGAAATATTTTGGTCCCAAACTCATTTGAGTTTGTGGTCTAATGGGAAGGAATAACAGTTTTGAGTCTGTATGACAAGAGTTTTGCTTGAGTTAAATAGGGAAGCAACGGAGTTAAGACAGAGGAGCAACTACAGTGAAGAGAAGGATAATGGGAGGGTTTCTATAGGGAGAATTACTCTGCCTGGGTTAGAAAGTGTGAATAAAAGATAAATTATTTATAGTCATAAGCATATGCAGTGTTGTGGAAGTATGAGAGGGCATATGTGATGGTTAATCTATAGTATTAACTTAATTGGATTGAAGGATGCAAAGTATTGTTCCTGGGTGTCTATAAGGGTATTGCCAAAGGAGATTAATATTTGAGTCAGTGGACTGGGAGAGGAAGACCCACCCTCAACTTTGTCAGTTGATAACCATTCCCAAGTACCCATTATGCAAAAAAGTCTCCTGTATATGCTATGAAAATTTTCAAATTAGCAAACAAGTCACAGGAGGATATTGTGCAATGGAAGCGAAATGGCAAAGGCACAAATGCTAACAGAAAATGGCTGAAAGCTCTAAACACATGATTTATTCCCGTGTTTATGTCTCACCACTCCTCTCTTGCAGTCTACTTTCATTCATACTGTAATATGTAAAACTTTCTCTCTATATGCTGTATTGGTCAGGGTTTTCTAGAGGGATAGGACTCATAGGATAGAGGTACATATGAAAGGGCATTTCTTAAGGAGTACTGGCTGTCACAAGCACAAGGTTGAAGTCCCACAATAGCCCATCTGTAAGCTGAGAAGCAAGGAAGCCAGTCCGAATACCAAAACCTCAAAGACAGGGAAGCTTACATTGCAGCCTTCAGTCTGTGGCCAAAGGCCCGAGAGCCCCTGGGAAACCACTCCTTTAAGTCCAAGAGTCCAAAAGCTGAAGTACTTGGAGTCCAATGTTCAAGTGCGGGAAGCACCCAGCGTGAGAGAAAGATGAAGGCTGGAAGACTCAGCCAGTCTAGTCCTTCCACATTCCTCTGCCTGTTTTTATCCATGCCCTGATAATTTTTGTACTTTTTGTAGAGACAGGGTTTCGTCATGTTGCCAAGGCTGGTCTCAAACTCCTGCTCTCAAGTGATTCACCTGCCTTGGGCTCCCAAAGTGCTTGGATTACAGATGTGAGACGCTGTACCTGGCAGCACTTTTTTGGATTATGTTCTAAAGTTCCAATTCTTCAGCTTTATATTCAAGACTCATGATGTTCTTTCCAAACAGAATTATTGAGAACTAGTCTACTCATAATACTTTAGGCATATGATCACTCTTCATTTAAAAATGAAGATATTAATGCATATTTTCCATACGCCAAATGCTAGCCATACACTGTAACCTCTAAAGAGAGCTCTAGTTATGCCAGCCCCCACCCCAATTTCAACCCCATAACTGAGGAAAAATGAATCACTCAAGTACACCCATTTTTCTACCATCATGCAAGGTGAATATTTAATTAGCAATAAGTGACTTATAAGCAGAATCAAACCAGGGTAAGTGATTATATTGATTCATCTTTACTCTGTTTCTATATCACTTGAGAATTGTCCTAGCCATTAGAAGGACAAGTAAAATCAGAGTGCAGCCCAGAGGAAAGAAAATATTGAGTGGATAGATCAGTGCAGGTATATAATAGTTAAGAACACTGGCTGTAGGTTGGATGCATCTGGTTTTAAATGGCATTTCTGCTTTTAGTAGTTTTTTTTTTGGCTGCGAGCAAGCCTTTCTAAGTTTCTAACCTCTCTAAGCATCAGTTTTACATTATAAAATAATTTAAAATCTTTCACCAATATTATGGAAGAAAAGTTACCTTTTTTTTTAATGTTGGCTGTGTGCCAGGAACTGTAATACGGACTTAATAATATCCACTTCAGTGCTTGCAGTAACGATGGAGGTGGGCATCAGAGTTGTGTTTGTTTAACATGCATCACAAACTAGCAGGATGAGCCAGTGATGTCCATTCATGTGAAATATCAAAATATTCTCCTTTTTGAGGGAAGTAGAAACCAGTCATAATGAGATTTTACTTCAAAAAGGTTTAGTAACATACAAGAACAGAAATAGAAACCTAAATGTTTAGAGAATTTGTATTCATTTAACATTTATTCATTTAAATACTCATATGAAACCATACTATTAAAGGAAAAATGAATTGTAGAACCTTGGTCCCATATAATTATTATAATTTCTCTCACCTCTAAAGGGCTTTTACCTAAGTATCTTTACCCAGTTTTATGGGTAAACACTTTAGCTGAGTTAGAAAATGTGACTATTTTGGCATCTTAGGAATTAGGAAAGACACAGGTATACTCATGTATGGTAGAAAGAACAGGATAGAAAAGAGAAAGAAGAATGAGGTTTATGAAAGTAGATGAAAGAGAAAAAGGTCAAGAGGGGAAAAAGGCAGAAAAGTGGAATTAGCATTAGTTAAAAAGGTCTGGAGTCCAGCAAGTAGTATGAGGAGTTAAGCAGCAGTGAAAAAGTGTTTAATTTCAGAGAAAGAACAGAGTGAAAGGGAAATGGCAGAATGAGGGCAAGAGAAGGTAAAGACTCTTATCAAAGACACTGATGAGAATTCCTAAAATAAAAAATGTGACCTAGAATCAATTGGTATTTTTAGTTTAATGGTTACCTGAGAAAAATGCTGCTGGCAATTGTTGAATAAAGGTCACTCAATATTTAATTTTGGAATCTCTTTTAAAATTTATTTTGAATCTGGAATTTTTTAGAAATCTAACATTGATTAAAGTATGACTTGTAATTAGCATCAAGTATTTTGTGAGTCTTAAGTATGCCAATTAATGGTACACATTTTAGCATGCTACTCTCAACTTCTCTTAAGTCACTCTTATTTGAAAACATGCCCATTCACAAAAAAATTCACAATGCCTTGTTTCCTGGATATTTCAAATTCTAAATTTTAGAGGTCACGTAAAGTAGTCATGGGTAAAAATGAAGCTACAGTAACTATAAAAATGCAAATCCCACTGGTTATTTCCCTATGTGGCTCTTGTAGAATGTCAAATATTTATAAAGGCCTTGGAGGGTGTCTTCCATGTACATGGAAGCGTCTTATGTCTTGCAGGTTGCAGCTGCAGATTCCCTGTCTTCCTCTGGGGACCCACGTGAAATCTCCATGTCCTCCTGTCACCTTCCTCTCTTGCTACACCATAAGCCATGAAGCTTTCAAAATGTTAAAGTTGAACTGTGTTCCAGTATGAGGTAGGCAGAAATTCCTCTCTCATAATTTCTTTCACTTCTGTTAGGGAGCTAATCAATAAGTACTGCTTGTTCCACAATAAATACTAAAGTTTTGGAAAACCTCAGTTTGATTTTTGTTTTCACTTCATTTCTGTGTCTGCATTCCTACTTCTCTGCATTTTGTCAGATAAATCTCTTGAGAATCATCAGGCTGTTTTTAGCTTCACCTGGAGGATAGACCTTTATTCTCTGGTCAAACTTTCTTTACTCCGATTGATTTTATTCTAAGAAAACCCACTGATATTGCATGAAAATAAACTTCTGGCAAGTTCACTCAGCCAGCTTGCCAGCCAGCCCAGCAAAGGTTCAAACCGAGATTTCTACTATAGTTTAAAGAAAAGTGATGATGGTAATGATGACAAATTTTAACCAAGAGCTTTGCCCGTGTCAACAGTGTTTCAAAAATACATATGAGTGCAACAATTTTAGAGGCAGAAACAGTATTTTTTCGATTTTTATGTTTTAAACAGAAAATAATCTTTATTTTTTCTTATCTCAAGCCATTTACTTTTGGCTAGTTTATCCATACACTATGTAAAGGCCAAGTATACAGCCCCTGTTTAGAAAATTGCCCTGGGCCATTCTTTATTTTCACCCAAGGCATTTCAATGATTCTGACCTCCCTCCCTTTCAAATTTTGGATCCGATTCTTGCTTCGAAATCTGCTTTACATTTTAGCAACAATTTCAGTCTTCTACATTTGACTTAATAGTTTTTACCTTCCTACCTGGATTTTGGCTTGCTCTGCTGATTTTATTATTCCTACATTTTTATGGAAGGAAAAGTGAATATTAATAACTCCTTCCTCTTCCAACCTTGGTTCCTCAACTTCACTGCCAGTGGCCTGGAGTAGAAAGGTGAGATAGTAGTTTGCAAAATAATTAAACCACCTAAATTAGTAGGTAATAAAGTCAGATTCTAGGATGGTTATAGGATTTTTCCAGAGTATTTAGATGCCAATCTCCATGAAGGTAAAAACTACTGTCACTAATTTTTTGTGTCTTCTAATGAGTCAACAGTTTATTCGCAGATACGATAACCTTATTCAACTTGAAATTGACAGAAATTATTAGTGGTAAAACAAAGACATGAGATTTGGGTGGGGATACAGCCAAACCATATCAGTGGGTAAGGAAGATGTAGGGTTAACTGGCCTCATTTGAGCATGAATCAATTAAAAATGTTGATAGAGCAGGGACAAGCGTATCTGGCATCCCATGGCATGTAGGAATGAAATATATAATTGAGCTGTCACCTCTACTCAGCTGGAATAAAATGCCTGATGAAGGTGTCACTTTCAGGGTTTAAGTTACTTTTGACCTTAGAAAAGAATGAGGGCATGAAGAGTACAAAAACTATGCAGTAGAATCCTTTTTAAAATAGCATTAAACGAGTTAGATAAAATGACAAATACAAGAGCCTAAATTCTCAATTTACAGTAGAGACTAGAACTGAAGGATTTTTCTATGACTGTACAAGAAAAATATAATAAAAAACCTCTTACCTGGTTATTACATTGAAAATACAGATTAATTCTATAAAATTTCAAATTTTAATGTCTGATTAATAAACTCACAGATATTTAAAGTGAAAATATTACACTGATTATAAATGAGTACGTACATCATTGAGAGTTATGACAGAAATAAAGATTTCAAGGACTTCCAGTTCCCTTTCTAACCAGTATGAGCATCCATTATTGAATGAAGCAGTACCTTCTCTCCTATCACATCAGATTCTTATCTCCTTTCTGGCAGATGCTATAATTTCTTTATTTTAGCAAGTTTCTTACAAAAGAGAGTAGATTTTGTCTCATGTTACAGACCTCAAGTCCTCATTTTTCCTAAATTACTTGGGACTCAACATGCTTTATATTTCCAGTTACAAAGTCAAACTCTTGCAGAGAATTCTTATACATTAAAATAATTGCAGGACCTTTCCAGTTTATATCAGCAGATATCAGAGAAATATCTAGAAATGGATACCGAGTGATTTATTTTTCTTGCAAAATAAGAATTTAATTTTAAGATAATTTGCTATTATGTTCAAGGAGTAATTCTAACTATTCATTTAACTGGATTGTAGTTTAGAGGTAAAGAGACTATGCTAACTAAAGATAAATGCCAGTAATATTTCAGTAAAGTTAGCACTGATTTCACAAATTTTAGTGTTCCTCAGAATATCTTTGTTAATAGATATTCTCAGAATCTATTAGGGAAAATCTAATTTATTAAGAATAGACTGAGGTTTAGAAATGGCATTTTAATGAGCATTTCAGAGAATTATGCGGTTAGAGGATCAAACTTTGAGATCAATCAAATGCTTGGTAATAGGAATGTTTACAGAACGTGTTTTACAGGTGATCAACCTGTATATATCCCATATTTGTTTTCCCTGAGAGTAGCTAGAAGACACTTTATTTTTTTAGAAATACAGTGGTGAAAGAAAGTCTTGAGATGCTTTCAAAATGTCTTGCTCACTTTTCTCTGTACGCTGTAAATTCTGGCTAGAGATGCTTCAGATCTGATTTCGTTAGCAATGGGAGGATTCTGTTGTTTCAGACATAAGGGAAACCCATTCAGTTAGCAAATGTAAAGTGGCACAATTATCTGCATGTATGGCAGGTCCCACACAGACACCAGAACAGTTTCATCCATAGAGAACATTACTTGTGGATAATTGATAGGATCTCAAGGACCATAGTAGTTAAGAAGTTGACTGAAATTTTACCTCATTTGTATGACACATGTCCCCTAAACAAAACTGGACAGCTTTGACTCGCCATAATAAAAAAGTTGCATTGCACCAAAACCCCATGCTCTGATTCTCTACAAAAAGGAATATTGAATATTATAGAACCAGTAATAACATCATAAATATATTCAATGAATCTTCCTTGCAGCTCACTTCAGGGGGCATTATCACTATTCACCAAGGTAAATGTGCTCTAAAGTAGGCTCATTTTAGGAATTTTTCTAATTTTCTACAACTTGGAACCCAGAATGCTCTTGCAGAATTTTAGTATTATGGGTGTTTATGGAGTCAGCCAAAATAAGTGTTTCCAAATACTTGTATGGTTTTTGAAGTGTGTGCTCAAATCAGCACCATATTTATTATCCCAATATCTTTGTGTATGTTTGGAATTGATATCTCAACATCATACAGAATCTCCATTGTTCTCCCTCCACTACCTATGGGGTAATAATACCTGTTGTAGTAGGAAGAGCCAAGAGGAAGCCCCTGGAGCTCTCTCTGTACGTAGAAAACAATAGAGAACACTACTCGATACTGGTTGAGTGGCGGATACTAATGTTACCACCAAATTGAAAGTTGTAGGCAGATGATGCTTATTCTATTTAAATTTCTGGTTTGACCTGTGTAGACAGCAGGTAGTCACAAGGACCTTTATTTATAGTACGGACTGGGGAAGCTGGAATACTACAGAAAACCTTGTTGCAGAAAACATCACTAACTGTTGAAATTGAGAATAGCAGTCAGATCTATTTTTCTAACATACATAATGGTGTTCCTTATTACAGTGTACAGTTGCTTTACTCTAGTCTTCCTAATAGCCACTTTGTATATCTCTTGGGTGATTATTATCATTGCTGTGTTTTTCTGAGGTAAGATTGTTTTGGACAATCTTCAATCCAGGGCTGGGTATTTCATGTACCATTAATTGACGAAAGATGTAGGGTCTCAGACAAAATCCTGAAACTGAGAAGAAATTCCTGTCTTTCACTGTACTTTGGGGTTGGTTGTTGAAGAACAAAGTGGTATAGAAAGTACTGGAAATCAGAGGAAAGAAGGACTTGTTCCCAGGAGAGGACAAATTAGTAACTCAGAAGGGTGTCTGCCTTACAAAGAACCACATGTTCTAGATGAATAAACTAGATAAATGAACTATACCTGTACACTAGATGACATGGTATATTAAATTTCTTTCTGCAAGCTTTTTCATTGTCATTTCTGATTCTTTCAAAGCTATTTTCATTTTCCATCTGAGTTCTCCCCCACTTCCCACCCATGAGGATAATGCAGTAGCTGCCAAATTGTCTACCTAAAAATATCTGGAGGATAACTTAATAATCTAGTAGTAGCGGAAAACAGCATTAGAAATTGATACCCTCAAAATGTGGAGGAAGGGGAGGTAGGGCAGATATCAGAATCTAGGATTGCATCTTAGTTTAGTAACTTTTAAAGCAATTTTTATATTCTTTCCACCATCCCCATGTCCCAGAAACTTGCCTCATTGGGGTGGTACAGAAAAGGGAGGCTAATGCTTTCCTACACGGGTAAGAGTGTTAAGCGGCTTGCAAACCTCCTTAAACCAGCAGGATAGTCACTGATACTTACAAAGTAACCTTAAATCAGCTAGGGTTCAACCACTGAAACAGAACCAGTAAAAAAAATACATGTTAAGAGATTTATTACAAAAAACTGGCTTACATTTGTGAAGGCTGGCAGGGCAACTTGTATTTATTTGTAGGCCAACTGAAATTTGTAGAGAAGACTGTCAGGGCAGGCTAGAACTCTAAAGCAAGGACTTGACCTGCTATCTATCCTCAGAATCTAATCCTCATAAAAGCCTTGGTTCTGCTCTTAGTGTATTTCAATTGATTAAATTAGGCCTACCAGGATTATTTAGTATAATATTCTTAGAGTCAACTAACTATGAATTTGAATCATATCCACAAATACCTTTACATCTGCACCTAGATTAGTGTTTGCTTGAATAACAGGACTACAGCTTAGACAAACTGACACATAATCCTGACCCTCACAATCCCCAAACTGAAGCGTGGCAAGAAGTATTATTCCACATTTCCTTATGTGGAGATTTTCATTGCCAACATTAGCTGAAGGGTTTTGATTGATGAAGATTTAGAGTAAGGGTTTTTCCCTCTACCCCCATACTGTATTTTGCTTATAGGAAAATATCTATAGTTTGTAATATTTGATTTAGTGCACATAATTATATTTTGAAGGAAAAAGGAAATCTGGCATAAGAGGTCCAGAAGGTTTAAATAACAGACCCAGAGCAATTTCCCAGGTAGATGAACCAGATCATTTAATAGCACAGGTTTATATAACTTTCTATAATTTAGTGTATAAAAAATGCCATTATAGAAATTCATTAGGGTTGTTTGAACGTATAAAGTGGTTGATTCAACGTTTCTGAGTTTTGCTTCCCCGTTGTTCTCAGCATAAAGGGGACCAAGTACTTAAATAAAAAATTCATGGCTTTCTGTATTACAGGTTTTATGTTGTGTGACTCTGCCGCATAATGATGTTCTATTAATGTCTAAAAATCTCTTAGCACTAATTTCTTTATAAATTAAGTAATAATCATTTAAATTGAAACTAACTTCTTATACTTTTTCCTTACCTAACTCTTAAAGATGTGACACTGGAATATGGCAATACTAAGGTGTTCAATTTACACCATGCTAATGAAACTTAGAGGTTTTGTTAGAAAGTTGATGTTCTCAATGCCGCCAGCCATAGTTCCAAGAACAGGGAAGTGGTTCCTGGGCTATGTTCTGTTAAAGGTATAATAATTATTACCATGTGAACATTAATGTCTACATATTCTATCTGTAGAAAGTTGATGATCATAGTGCAGGGTGAAATAAACCTTAAAAATATTTTTGGAATCCATCGACATTACTCTGTCTCCACAGCCTTCACCTTTATCAAATCCACATTCATCTCTCAGCTGAACTACTGCCTTCTCACTCTTGCCTTTGCATCCCCTAAAATTTATATACCATCATGCCAATTCTTTCCAGGGTTGTTAGAAAAACAGCCAATATCTTCAACATAAATTTAAAACACTTGCTTGACTGGGCTCCCTTCTCCTTCTGAAGCTTTACCTTGCCAATGCCCATTTAAGATAAGTTGGCCTCTTCTTAGTGTAATACTTTATAGTAGAAGTTTACATACAAAAACTACTAGATAATAAATACCTCAAGGAAAACCATCCAAAATTACAAATATATATCACATGTATGTCACATTCAGATACATCCTAATGAGTATGAAATTTTCAATTTCATCCTGTGTGGAGGATTGTGGAAAGATGGAATTAATCATACCCTTCAGTTCATGACATACATCTTCATTACTTCTCATATGTCTTCTTTTTGTTTTTTCTCTTCCATTTTTATGCCACAATAGAAGACTTCAATATGTTCTGTATTTTTTCATCTATCAGTCTATCTAGATCTATCTAGTATCATTGAATCTATAGTAATATGTAGGGCTACTTTTTGTGTCTGTATTTTTAAATTTTTAATGATACATGATTTAATACTCTTTTGCCTTTTAAGATTTTTCTATTTTTAAATTTTTTAAATTTGTCTGCATTTAGGGGGTGTGAGTGCAGACTTCTCATTAGCATATAAATGGGTAGTGGTGAAGTTTGGGCTTTTAATGCACTCATCATCCAAATAGTGAACATTGTACTGAACAGGTAATCTTTCAATCCTTATCCCTCTCCTCCAATTCTACCTTTTGTGGAGTCAGATGTATATTATTCTGTTCTGTATGTTCATGTGTACCGATTACCATCTCCAACTTATAAGTAAGAACAAACGGTATTTGACTTTGTTATTTCACTTAAGATAATGGCCTACGCTTTCATCATGTTGCTACAAAATACATAATTTTATGTTTTATGGCACAATATATTCCATGGTGCGTGTGTTGGAGGTATGTGTGCATATATGAGAAAATGTGATATCTCCAATTATCTGTCAATGGACATAGGTTGATTCTATATCTTTGCTATTGGGAATAGTGGTGTGATAAACATGTAAGTACAGGTATCTTTTGGTATAATTATTTTTTTCCCTTTGAGTATATACCCAGTAGTGGGATTGCTGGGTCAAATTATAGTTCTATTTTAAGTTTTTTGAGAAATCTTCATATGGTTTTTCATAATGCTGTACTAATTTACATTGCTACCCACAGTATATAATCCTTCCCTTTTCCCTTCAACCTCACCAACTGTGATTTTCTGACTTTTAAAATAATAGCTATTCTGACTTGTGCAAGACAGTTTATATTTGTGGTCTTAATTTGCATTTTTTCAATACTTAGTGATGTTGAGTATTTTTTTCATGTTGACCACTTTTATGTCTGAAGTGGTGGACAGTGCCTACTTTTTACTGGGATTATTTTGTATTTGTTCATGTATGTATGTATGTATGTATGTATGTATTTTTGCTTGTTGAGTTCCTTGTAGAATCTAGTTATTAGACCTCTTATGGATATATAATTTGCAAATATTTTTTTCCAATTCTGTGAGTTGTCTGTTTAACTCTGTTGATTCTTTTTTACTGTGTTTAATCTCTTTAAGCTTCATTCACCTATTTTTGTTTTTGTTACATTTGCATTTGAGGATTTGGTAATATTCTTTGCCTAGGCCAATGTCCAGGACATTTTCCTAGATTTTCTTCTAGAAATTTTATAGTTTCAGGTCTTACATTTAGGTTCTTTGTGGTTAATTTTTGCATATAATGAGAGGTATAGGATTAATTTTTATCCTTCTGCATATAGCATATGACTTCCCAATTTTTACAGTGCCATTTGTTGAACAAGGTGTGCTTTTCCCAGTGCATATTTTTTTATGACTTTGTCAAAGGTCACTTGGTTGTAGGTATGTGGATATTGTTCCTGGGATCTCTGTTCCGTTTCATTGATCTATGTATGTTTCTTGTACAAGTGCCATACTGTTTTGATTACTATAGCCTTGTAGTATAATTTGAAGTCAGGTAACATAAAGACTCCAGCTTTGTTCTTTTTGCTTAGGATTTCTTTTGCTATTCAGGAGCAAGAAATCATATTTGGTTCCATATGAATGTTAGGATTATTTTTTTGTAATTCTGTGAAATGTGACATTAGTAATTTTATAGGGATTGCATTGAATCTATAGATTGCATTGGGCAATGTGGTCATTTTGCCAATATTGATTCTTCCAATCTATGATCATGGGATATTTTTCCATTTGTTTGTGCCATCTATGGTTTTCTTTATTAGTGATTTGTGGTTCTCCTTATAGGGATCTTTGACTTCCCTGGTTAAACTTATTCCTAGGTATTTTGCCTTTTTGTAGCTATTGCAAATGAGACTGCCTTCTTGATTTGGTCTTCAGCTGGATCATTATTTGTGTATATACATGTTACTGATTTCTGTTCCTTAATTTTTTTATCCTGAAACTTTACGGAACTTTACTGAAGTGGTTTTTCTAGATATAAGATCATATAGTCAGCGAACAGGGGTAATTTGACTTCTTCTTTTCCAATTTGGATGCATTTTATTTTCTTCTCTTGCCCAATTGCTCTGGCAAGGTCTTCCAGTAATAAGAGTAGTGAAAGTTGACATACTTCTCTTGTTCCAGTTCTCATTCAACTTTTTTCCAATAGGTATGATGTTGGCTGACAGTTGGTCCTATATTGATTCTCTACTATGTTAATGTATGTTCCTGTTATACCTAGTTTGTTGAGGATTTTTATCAGGAGGGATGCCACATTTTATGTAATACTTTTTCTGCATCTATTTAAATGATTATATGATTTTTATCTTTATGTGATGTATCACATTTATTCACATATATCAAAATATGCTGGCATCCCTGGGATCCTGGGATAATTCCCACCTGATCATGATGTATTATTTCATATGCTGATGGATTTGATTTGCTAGTATTTTGTTGAGAATTTTTGCATCTATGTTTATCAGGGATATTGGTCTATAGTTGTATATCCTTCTTTCCTCCCTCCCTTCCTTCCTTCTTTCCTTCCTTCCTTCCTTCCTTCCTTCCTTCCTTCCTTCCTTCCTTCTTTCTTTTCTTTCTTTTTTTTCTTTCTTT
>NW_012105209.1:1079763-1131146 GCF_000951045.1 Mandrillus leucophaeus | reverse complement strand
TTCTCTCTTTCTCTCTTTCTTCTCTCTTTCTCTCTTTCTCTCTTTCTCTCTTTCTCTCTTTCTCTCTTTCTCTCTTTCTCTCTTTCTTTCTTTCTTTCTTTCGTGGGGTGTGTCCTTCTCTGGTTTTAGTATCAGGGTAATACTGGCCTCAGATTCAGCTGGGAGAATTCCCTCTCCCCTTGATTTAAAATATATAGTTTTGAGAATATTAGTGTTCTTTGCATGGTTGGTGGAATAAGCTGTGAATTCATCTGGTCCTGGATTTTTTTGTGTGTGTTGGGAGATTCTTTTATTACTAATTCAATCTTGCTGATCATTATTGATCTCTTCAGGAACTTCTATTTCTTCCTAGTTTATTCTCAGAAGGTTGTGTGTTTGCAGGAATTTATCCATTTCTTCCAGGTTTTCTTGTTTGTGAGAATATAGTTGTTCATAATCGTCAATCTTTTGTGTTTCTGTAATAGCTATTGTAATGTCTCATTTTACATTGCTGATTGTATTTGTTTGATCTTCTCTCTTCGTTAGTGTAACTAGTGGTTTATCAATTTTGTTTGTCTTTTTGAAGAACCAACTTTTGGTTTCAACGATCATTTGTATTATCTTTTATTTATTTATTTATTTTGGTCTGTATTTCATTCAGTGCTGTTCTGATTTTTACTTCTTTTCTTCTGCTAACTTTAGGTTTGGTTTGTTCTTGTTTTCCAATTCCTTGAGTTGTAACTCTAGGTTAATTTGTGATCTTTATAATGTTTTGATGTAGGCATTTAATGCTGTAGACGTTTCTGTTAACATTGCTCTTGTTGTCTCTCACAGGTTTTCATATGTTTTCATTTTTATTTGTTTAATTTAAAAAAATTTCCATATTAATCTACTGAGTGATAGTTCAGGAATATGCTGCTTAATTTCCAAGTATTTGTATAATTGTGAAAATTTCCCTTGGTATTGATTTCTAGTTTTATTCCACTGTAGTCTGATAAAATACTTGATATGATTTCGATTTTTAAGAAAAAATTTTTAAGACTTTTTTTTGTGGCCTAATATGTGGTCTATCTTGGAGAATGTTCCATGTGCTGATAAAAAGACTGCGTGTTGGCCGGGTGTGATGGCTCACACTTGTAATCCCAGCACTTTGGGAGGCTGAGGTGGGTGGATCACAAGGTCAAGAGATCAAGACCACCCTGACAACATAGTGAAACCCCTTGTCTACTAAAAATAAAAAATTAGGTGGGCATGGTGGTGCATGCCTGTAGTCCCAACTACTTGGGAGGCTGAGGCAGGAGAATCGCTGGAACCCAGGAGTGGGAAGTTGCAGTGAGCTGAGATCGCTTCACTGCACTCCAGCATGGTGACAGAGCGAGACTGTCTCAAAAAAAAAAAAAAAAAAAAAAAAAAACTGTATTCTGTATTTGTTTGGCAACTGTTTTGTAAATATCTGTTAAGTGCATTTGATCTAAAGTCCAATTGAAGTCCAATATTTCTCTCTCTTTAGGTCTAGTAATATTTGGTGAACTTGGGTGCTCCAGCATTGGGCGTATATATGTTTAGGACTATTATATCCTTTTGCTGAAATGATCCCCTTATTAAATAATTATCTTTTTATATTATATTAATGTTTTTGATTTAAAGTCTGTTTTATGTGATATAAGTACTATTCCTGCTTGATTTTGCTTACCATTTGCATGGAATATCTTTTTTACCCCTTTAATTTCAATCTATGTCTTTACATGTAAGGTGATTTTCTTGCGTGAAGCATATAGTTGGATGATTTTTTAAAAATCCATCCTGCCAATCCGTACCTTTTAATGGCATATTTAATCAATTTACATTCATAATATTGATATTAATAGTTAATTGTTTTCTGGTTGTTTTATAAATTATTAGTTTTGAAGTTGTTTTACATTGCTGTTTTCCAGTTGTTTTATAACTTTTTTCCTTTTTTCCCCTCTTTTTGTCTTTGTGGATGGATGAAATTCTGACATATTGCCATTTAATTACTTTCTCTTCTTCTTTTGTGCAGTTGTTTTACACATACTGTGAGTTTTATAATTCTGTGTATTTTTCTGATAGTGAATATTGGTCTTTTGTTTCCTTGTTTAAGACCACTGACCATTTTCTTTACTGTAATGGTGACAAATTCTTTCCATGTTTGCCTGTGTGGATAATATTTCTCCTTTATTTATGACAATTATTCTTGCAGGATGTATAATTTTTGATTGACAGTTTTTTCTTTCAGCACTTTGAAAATTTCATTTCATTCTCTTCTGGAGTATAAGAGTTCTCCTGAAAGGTCTGCTTAGTATGATGGGGTTTCCTTTCTAGATGACTAGATGCTTTTCTCTTGCTAATTTCATTCTTTTTTATACTTTAGCCATTATGATTATAATATGCCATGATGAAGTCCTTTCTGCAATATATTGCCCTGGGGATTACTGAGCCTCCAGTATCTTCATATCTGATACTCTTGCTAGATTTGGGATGTTTTCGTTAATTATTTCCTTAAGTATGTTTTCTAAACATTTTGATTGCTCTTTCTTCCTGGAAATATCAATAACTCATAAGTTCTGAGGTTTTATGTAGCCCTACGTGTCTCAAAACCTTTGTTCGTTCATTTTTATTCTATTTTAAAAATAATTTTCTGACTAGATTATTTCAAAATACTTCAAGTTTTGAGATTTTTTCTTCTGCTTGGTCTAGTTTATTACTGAAGCTTCCAAATGTAGGGCTTTCAAATAATTTTTTAGTTCCAGAATTTCTGCTTTTTAAAAAAAATTATATCTGTGTCCTGGGTAAGTTTCTCATACATATTCTGAATTGATTTTCTAATTTCTTTATATTGGTTTTGAAATTTCTCTTGCATCTCATTGCAAGAGTAATTTGAAAACCAAGGCAAAGCTTCTTTGAAATCAACATTTTAAATTCCTTATCTGGCGTTTTGAGGAATTCTTTTTGATTGGAGTCTGTTGCTGGGCAATTGTTGTGGTTATTGGGTAGTGTCATATTTCCCTGTTTTTTCTTCAATATCAATGTGTCTTTTCATTGATATGTGCATATCTAGCGTAACAGTTGCTTTTTCCAATTTTTAAATTGCTCTTGTAGGGGAGAATTTTTTTCTGAAAATGTGTGCATGTTGTTGATTGAGTAGGATACTTTGGCTTTGATTTTGGCTTCCTTTGGTAGTGTGATCTTTGTATGATGTCTTCAGCAGTACACATTGCAAAAAGGGTCAGTGGTATCTGTGATTTCCTCAGTGGCTCAGAGCATAGTTATTTCTTGAGGTTGCATTGAAGTTTTGCTCAGCAGTTGGATACAAACTGAGCCAGTCTTTAGGCCCCAGTGGTAGCAGCAGTGGGACAAATGTGCCTGATTTTAGGTCTCAGAGCCGTTTACATTGCTCTGATGTTAGTGAGTCCTGGAAGGTTGATTCTTGAACCTCCAGGTAACCTGCTTCAAATACAGCAGTGGGAGTTGCGGGGCAGGTGCTTGGGCAGGTTCTCAGTATCTGGGCAGCTCATATGATGTGGGTGATGGCAGTAGTGGTGGCGGAGCAGCCTACTGGGACTGAAGTGGTTCCTGTTCCTGTTCCTGGGAGCTGAAATGAATTGGGCAGGCTAGTCCTAGTCCCACAGTTACCTGTAGAAGAGCAGTGGGTATTGTCCTAAGTGTTCTCAGATCCCCTGTGCCTCCCCTGTATGGGTGGTACCTGTAGCCACACTACGTAGAACTTGGCTCAAGAGTAAGTACATAACAGGATTAAACTCTCAAAACAGTAACAGTTGTAAGCTTGTGACCAGAGAGGGCAGAGCCCCCCTCAGATGAGCAGCATGGGCAAGCATGTGGGGAGTGTGGTTCACTCAAGTCTTGGTCTCACAGTAGCCAGTAGCAGAACAGTGGATTTTGTCCTAGGTATGCATAGGAAAGCCTGGTTTTCTGTCCCTCTTTGGCCTGGCAGTGGCTGCAGCCATATCAACTCGAACTTGACCCAAGGACAGGGTGCAGCTCAGGACTAAAGTCTCAAAATGGTGCCTTGATCTTGTGACCAGGGAAGCCAGGGCCCTTCCCAGGCAGGCAGTGTGAGCAGGAAGCTGTAGGGAGTGCAGTCTGTCTCACAGAAGCCCATTGCAGGGAAATGGGTATTGTTCTAAATGTGTATAGGACAATCTGGTTTCCTGTCTCTCCTTGGGCAGGTGCTGTGGCTGCAGCTACATCATTCTGAACTCCGCCTGAGGGCAGGGGGTAACCCAGCCATAAACTCTCAAAATGGTGCCTTGAGACTGAGACCACAGAGGGCAGGGTCCCTCCCATGTGGCAAGCAGCATGGGCGAGAAGCTGTGAATAGTGTGATGTATTCAGTTCTCAGTCTTAACAGCAGCCTGCAGCAGGGTGGTAGGGACCCTCCCGGGGGTGTGTGGGAGCACCCAGTCTCCTCTCTCCTTCCTTGGAGCAGTTTAGCAGCAACAGCCATGTCTGTAGATCTCTGGTATTTAGGCTCCCCAAATGGCACCAAGTTGAGGCTGCTCTAGGCTTGGATGCCTGTGGGATTCCTTGTGGGTTCCCTTTCTGCAGCAGCACTTCTGTGTAATCTTTAGGCAGTTCTGTATGTCAGGGACAAGGCCCTAATGAGTGGAGGGTTTCTCTTGTAGCCAAGATTGTAGAAGCCCGTTTTGGATTGTGGGGCCCTGGGAATTTCTCTCTCACTGTTTGCCTGTATTCAAGAATCTCTCCTGACCCTCAGTCAGTCCCTGTCCCAGGCAAGCTGCCTCAAGCCCTTTCCTTGCTTCTGGTGCTTGCTGTCTCTTCTCTGGTGATCCTGTTGTTCTCGCCTCTCAAGTGTACTTTGTATACAGGGAAGGGTTGAAGAGGGCGCCTTAAAATTAACTCCAGCTCTTTGGATTACAGGAAACCTAATTCATTTTAACTGCTGAAATCTAGCTCTGTCAACACCGGGCAAATACAGGAGCTACTTACTCCAGGCTTCAGTTTTAATTTCCTGCTACCATGTAAAATATGTTTTGGTATGTATAAATTTATTCATTTTAAACTAAACTTTTATTTGATAACCTGAAACTTGTATGAGTCTTATCATTGATATATAACTTCTAGAATCTTCCATTACATCTGCTTTCCTTAAGATTGTCATAGTGTTCTATCTGCCTGGAATTTTGGAATTGATCCCCCAGCCCCATAGACCTTTCTTCTCTCTCACATTTCTAAACTTGATTTAATATCTTATGTATCTTTCAGCTTTTAACTCAAAAATCTGCTTCCCAGGAAGTCTGTGGTGCCTCTCAGATCAAATAGTGTCTCCCTTACAAGTGTTATTGCTGCTCTACTTTTCCTTGGTCTTTATTTTCACACCATAACTAAGTATTTATGTATGTTTATCTTCAACTTACAATGTAAGCTTCATTGGCGCGAGGCGCATGTCTTGTTTTTATCCTTAAGGCCTAGTTGTTTTTTGAGCTCTTAATATATGCTCAATAAATATTTGTTGAACAAATTAATGAGAAAGGCACAATTTTATAGAATGCAAGAGTCGTTGTTCAGTTATTTTAAGAAAATATTTGCCTGAAGGTAGGAAAGTAGACATACCACTAGGGTAGTATTTTCTTCTGAAGTGCTTGATTATGTAAAGTGATGAAAAATAGAAATTTGAAAGGATTGGTTTAAAACTTTCCAGAGACGTGTACACAAACACAGAGTTAGTCTTAAACTGATTTTCATGTATATAAAGTTGCTGGGAGTTGTCTAATCACCTCTGTGATCATGGTAATTAGGTGATAGATGGAGTCTTGGTCTACATAAATCTCAAGATAAGTCCAGTGGATCCAGGGACCTATCCTGTGGTTATTTTCTATGCCGCAGAATGTAGAGTAGGAATACATATTAAATTGCAGAATCTCCAGTTGATTTCTTAGTGTATCATTGGGGTACCATGGTAGGAAGGGTATCTGGAATTGTCACCTGCCATACCTTATCTGTCATTTTAGTCATATAGTAACCAAAGGCAATAATGCATCCCTGGGGGAATTTTAGAGAATATTCTTCCACCAGCAGTGTCAAAACAGCAGGGGTAGTGATATTTTTGCAACTATTATCATTGTTTCAGTTCTTCATTTTGTTTCATTTTGCTTCTTTTTATTATTTTACACCTTTTTAAATAATTTCAACTTTTATTTTACATACGGGGGTACCTGTGCAAATTTGTTACATGGGTATACTGAGTGATGCTGAGGTTTGGGGTACAGATCACATCACCCAGGTAGTGAGTACAGTATCTAACAGGTAGTTTAGAACCCATGCCCACCTCTCTCCTTCAGCCCTCTAGTAGTCCATAGTGTATTGCCCCGGTGAAACTTACAATATCCACTGTTCCCTTCCGGGGTCAGTGAGAAAGTAAAATAACTCTTGGAAAATGACTAGCTAATTTTAAATTTATTCAATCAATTATACTAGTCATAACTACTATTCCATACTGATATCAACAAAATACTGGTATGTAGCTATTGATCTAAGAAATGATTTATACTCTGTGCAGTCGGTAAAGACATCAGAAACAGTTTGCTTTTATCTCTTCAAGAATAATAGTATACTAATACTATCTTAGCTCAGGGTTATATCAACTGTCATGCTTTCTGTCATGACTTAGTTTGAAGAAGTTTGATCACCTTGTTATCCTTCAGAATGTCAGCTTTGTGTAACATATTGATGCTCTTATGCAAACTGAACCTGGCGAGCAGGAAACTGAAAACATCCTTGAGACCCTAGAAAACAGAGTACTCTAATTTATGAGAAATGTCAGGGGTATGCCATATATTTGGAAATTCTAGGGGTCCAGTTTTCTGGGCACATCATAAGATCTCCTTTAAAGTGAAAGACAAGTTGCTGTTTTTTGAGCCACTTACTAGGTTGAAAAGAGAAATGTTTAGATTTTTGAGGGAAAAGGGGTGCAGTCCTCTAATTCATTTACCAGATAGTCTGTAATACTGCCAGTTTCAGCAGTGCCAGAGCAAAAAAAAAAAAAAAAAGAAAAAAGATCTGTATCACATCTAGGCTGTGATGAAAGCACCTATGCCACTTGGATCATGTGTTCCAACAGCCTAAATTGTGCCTCAGCAGTCTGTACCATAAAGAGGTATAGTCTGAAGCCTTCAGGAACTCCCAATAGGAGAACCACAGTGAAGACCCAAAAATGTTGAAATAAGGTCATGGTATATTCTGTATTCTGCTGACAAAAATTTTGCATTTAGCAAAATAGTTTCTATCTTACCATTGGACCAAGAGAGAGCCATAGTGCCTGATCATAGAAAATTAAATGAATGTGAAACCCAAGATGCCCAATATTAAAATGTGAATTTGATCCACTCAATCAGAATGTTGGACATAGAAAGGTAAACTTTCTATTAAATCAAAGTCATATATTACGAATGTACTGAAGGAAGTCTTGAAGGCACAAGAAAGTTGGATACAAATATTGCTCATACTCATATGTTACCTGCTCCCTGTTCTAAACACTTCACTACTTCTCTTTACACCTAAATAAATGGCCTCATGTGGAGTTTCCCATGTTAACAGGGGGGCTAGTTAACCATGTCTAGGCTAGACATATAAATAAGTCTGCACGGCATTTAGCACTGCTGGAAGTATATAGTGCTGCACTACAACCTCACAGAGAGCCCTAATAAACTGTATGAAAAGGAAATTTGCCAGTGAGAAGAAATTTGGGCAAAATATCTGGGTTTCTACTGTCTAGAATGAGAGATGGCTTGGAGTATAGGGATCCTCACAGACCCATGAAAAGTGATTAATGGGTTGCCCAATTTCCCAAGGACTTGGAAAGGACAGACTGAAGTCTGGTTACAAGGGAGTTTTCCAGGAGGCATGTAGAGAATAGGTATACTATGACTGTATCTGATTTCATGTAAATTCCCACTGAAGAGTTTCCAGGGCAGAGAAGCTTATCAACGATCAGGTTAAAAATCTGACCTCTTCTTTACACATAAGCAAGCCTCTTTTGGCAGTCTGCAATGGGCTTCCACTGATGATATTCTCAGGTTGTTTCATGGGCTGCATTACTCAAAAGCATATGGACTGTTAGAACTATAGAAAGGTTTGCTGAAGTCTCAATTACAGAGCAAGCTGCAGAATAGCAACTAATTATATTGGTGTGCCCTCTCAAAGGGCATAATGTATGCCTTAAAGCCAATTTAGGGTGACCTTTTGCAAATTTCCCAGTTTTCAAGGGTCCAGAAACCTAAAGGTTAAGGTGTGGTGGCTCTTCTCATAATTATACTCAATAATCTACTAAAATTACTTTTCTTCCTATTCCCACAGTCTTGGACTTGGTGGGTTTGGATATAAAAGTGCTTCAGAGAATCCTAATTCCTCTAGAAACATAGCTTTGATTATTATCAGTTAGAAGCTGAGAGTGCACCCTGACAATTTTATACTACTAAACTGGCATGCTTCTGAATCAGTATACTGGGAAAGATGCTTGATACCTATAACGTAGAGTAAACTAGATTTTGGCTGCATGATATAGCATGTAGGACTATGTGTAGAACCTGGAGAATCACTTGGGTGTAGCTCAGTGTTCCCATTTCAATAGTAGTAATTAATAATAATAAAAAAACAGAAGTAGTCTCATGAAGAAAGGTCCTATAGGGACTTAGAAGTTGTAACGATAGAAGTTTGAGTCATTCCTCCAGGAAAGAAAAACACAAACAAAAACTTAACAACTATTGGCAGTGTTGGTAGAAGGCAGGAGAAGATAGAATGTGTAGGATATAAAGGAAGCTATGATTACTCATGGGACTTATTACCAGCTACAAAGTGGAGACTGTAGCAGCTCTGTTTAGTGTTCATTTTTTTCTTCCTTCCTTTTATTCTAAAAATGTATAAATAAATAGCAGTTGTGGCTAATTGTTATTGATACAATCATGCCCTGCTAGTATATGTTGGCTGATGAGACATTACATTTTGTTCCTGGGGAAATGGGAATTTCTTTACATGAATGAATTACAGGAATGTTGATGGTGATGAATGTTGGGTGGCCAAAGTGGTGGTGTACCCATAAGTTTCAGACCGTATTATTTTTAGCTTCGTGCCTAGAAAGATTAATCCCTGCAGACTGCAACATGTAATGCTATAGTCCATTGATTTCTGGAAAAAGACAAACAACAGTTGAAAATATATAAAAGTAAAGATCAAGGTATGACTCTTCTTTGCTATTTCATGCCTCTCTGTAGTTGGCCATAGTTTGGGCAACTGCTATATTTACTCTACAGTTATGACTCATATGGGTCAGTCTCTCTTCCCTGGCTCCTGCCATTGACAATTCTTCTTTAGTGCTTGTTCCATCAGGTCAGTGGTGATAATGGTAGTAATGGCTTCCCATTATTGATAGTCCTTGGGTGCTTCGCAATTTATTGTAGATTTCAAACCCTGTGAGGTGCCCCTTTATTAACTTCTGTTCATGGAGATCTTTAAGTGTGCCATTGATTTATGTCAGTACTGTGACTGATATAACAGGATTTGTAATTTCTTCCAACTCTTATATTTTAAGTTTCTATAGGTCAGAGATAATTCTCATACAGTGTAGATATAAAATATAATGAGGTTTTAGAAATTTATATGGCACAATTTAATTCTATGCCCTACACTGTTGATTTTAAATTGCCATTCTTTATAATGCTGCAGATATTTAGCTGTTTTACACATAGTATTTCGATTTATTTTATACTGAGAAATGCAAAGCAATAACCTTAGAAAGAAAAGAAAGACTTTTTTTTTGTTGTTTTTTATAGATGGAGTCTCACTCTGTCACCAGGCTGGTGTGGCACAATCTCGGCTCACTGCAAACTCCGCCTCCGGGATTCGAGCGGTTCTCCTGCCTCAACCTCCTGAGTACCTGGGACTACAGGTGCATGCCACCATGCCCAGTTAATTTTTGTATTTTTAGTAGAGACAGGTTTCACAGTGTTGTCCAGGATGGTCTCGATCTCTTGACCTCATGATCCGCCCGCCTTGGCCTCCCAGAGTTCTGGGATTACAGATGTGAGCCACTGTGCCCAGCCAAATAATACATTTTTAAAGGAGGAATAATTATAGGAAAATGTTGCTGAGAATTTATCATTAGTTAAAAAATAACACCCCAAATCATCTAGAAATTACAAATATGACTTTCATATGCATGAAGTCATGAATACATTATTCTTTTTCCTTTTTATAGTATCACATCACAGAAACTTGTTCAGTCTCCCTCGTGACCTTGCGAAGGAGAGCAAACATGTCCCTTTGTCACCTAAAACATTTTATTCATTTCAAAATGGCCATGACACTGTGGCTATTTTAAGCTTCCCATTGTTTGTCTAAAATAGATTGTTCTGGCAGAGTGTATGTTCTGAAAATCGTTTGCTTGGTGTGCTCATTACTTCATGTCAACTTTCAGAATGGCAATTTCTAACAATTTCTAAACACTCTTTTCCCAAACAGGTCAAGTGAATGATGCTATTTAAGTGTGTGGTTTGTGGACTATGCTGTGAGGGAGTAAGGCATTAGAATGGGTAAGGGATAGGCAGACCACACTCACAAAACCATACCAGCATCATAGGATGAACCAAGTTTAATAAAAGTATAGAGAATGGTAATCAGGTGTAAGGCCAACCAGATTGCAGTTCTTGTTAAGGTGAGGGCAAATCTGAAATACACATTATAAGGGGTTAACTGATAGACTGTAAAACAGACTCAGTAGGTCAAAGCACTGGTTTCTGTTTTCCAACTCTTTCCTCAGTCTACTTCATCTCCCATTTTGACAGTAGAAATACCATGCTATGGAGAAAATGTAATTATGCCACTAAGTTGCTTAATAGCATCAGCTTTAAATATGCCTTTTTCAGGGCTTTTTATAGCCAGTGCTATCAAACTCAAGCCTCATTTTATCTCTCCCATCTTACTTTCCAGTAGTCCTTTCCTCATATCTTCTAGATCTGTGGTTTTTCCATCACTACTCTGATAAATCATAAATACTTCATCATTTTGACAAACATTAAAATTTTTGTTTCAAACTGCAGGTTGAGCTGAATTGTTTATGCAACATGTGGAAATCAGTATTTGGTTTCTAGCATGAAAAATTAAAGTCAACAAGCCAAAGTAAGATCAGAATTGACTGGATTATGTGAGAGTTGGACTGAAAAAATTATAAAACCCTGCTCTAAACCACAGTGAACACACTTTGTGAACAGCACTGCGTATACCTTCACAACGTTTTTGCTTCTTCCTCCAGTTACCTTTGCCTGAAATATGAGTCTAATGCCTACTCCTTACTGTCCATACAAACTCATTTCACACCATTATAGAGAAGTCTGATTCTCCAGGTAAAGTGGTAATTACTTTGTCTGATCTCTGAATTATTTTTTCATGAACCATTAGCTCAGTTATCTGATTATGTTATAATTCATCTGTTTAAGTTCTAATAAGTGAACCGTCTTCAAAATAAGACTACAATTAATATCTATATCCTTAGTCCCTTAAAAAATGGCTTACCTCCTTGTGGGTACTTCAAAATATTTTAAAAAATCATCATTTCAAACTAGAATCAGGAATCTAAAGAGATGTGCACTTCCAGACAAAAGGAGCAACTTGCAAATAAACTCAAAATAACCTTTTATTCCAGGTTAAAACCTGGAGTAAGTCATCTACATACTGATATCTTTCATAGGTTCTGCCTTGAATTCAGGAGTTTCTATAGGAAACAGTTTTAATCAAAGAGAAGATCAGAGGTTTTGAAGAATGCCTTATTTCTGAAATGAATGAAGAAGGGAAGCTGAAAAGCTAAGGTTTGACTGGAAAGCTAAGGTTTGCATTCCACTTCTGCCATTCTCCAACTTGGTGACCATGAAAAGAACAATAGCAAGAGCAACAACAAAACTTCCAGTAACAGTAATTGAATACACAACATTAGCAATAATATCACAAATGGAATGGAACGTGTACCACATGCCTCAATCTCTGTCAAGCACCTAAAGTTATTCAGTTATAAAATGTTAAAATCATGTTTATTACACATCATAGGCAGAATACCCTCAGTTTTTGTATGCTTTATCCAAAATCTCTGAGTATCATGAATTTTTTAAAGTTATAGACACCTAAAGGAAAAGCTGAAGAGATACAATGAGAGATGGCATTAAAATATGGGGAAATTAACAGTAATGGTTACCCAGCACAGTAGACAAAACTAAAATCCCTCAGTTGGATGAGGCAGAAGACAGTGATAAGTAACCTTATTTATGCTGCAAAACCAGTCACAGGAAGAGGAGACACCAGTTCACTTTAAAGTGGGAATAAGAAATGGGAATGAAAGCAGGGAAGAGTATTTTGAACTGTTTCAAAAGCACTTAAATTGTCCTTTGGCCAACATACCCACGTTAACCCACACAGCAAGATGACTATTCCTCCTCTAGTTTATCAGGAAAAGAATCTACTCTGAAAAAATAAAATTACTAAGCTCTAGATTTGTACACATTGAGCAAAGTTAAGGGGCCTTGAGGGTAGATGAGTATATTAAAACAGGAGGATTAGGTAAATGTCTTCTCACTAAATGCTGAGACATCCTCCTGCTTCTCTCACTCAGCTTCTAGCATCCTGAAAGCCAGGCTTATACTATCAACTAGGAGGGACGTTATGAACCAAAAAAAGTATAAATGCTGATATTACTAAAACAGTTTAGTGTCCAACAAACAAGTCAAACCCATTCATATTTTGGGACTTCTCACAGTACAGATATTCTGATTAATGATAAAATGAGTCAGTCTTACATAGGAATGGCTAGCTTACACTTTTGAGGAAATGTACAAAATTTAAAGACAGATGCCAAGCTGTGTGTGTGTGTGTGTGTGTGTGTGTAACAAAACAAAAAGCACTCTGAGGAAATATGGACAATTTAGAGGGAAGAAAACTTCAAAAATAACAAACACAACATTAACAGCAACTATATTATCAAGACAAGATATGGCATAATAATATCAGAATAAATGCTATTTGGCCAGATGCGGTGGCTCACACCTGTAATAGTAGCACTTTGGGAGGCAGAGGTAGGTGGATCACCTGAGGGCAGGAGTTGGAGGGCAGCCTGGCCAAAACGGTGAAGCCCTGTCTCTACTAAAAATACAAAAATTATCTGGGCATAGTGATGCATGCCTGTAATCCCAGCTACTCAGGAAGCTGAAGCAGGAGAATCACTTGAACCTGGGAGGGGGAAGTTGAAGTGAGCTGAGCTCATGCCACTGCACTCCAGCCTGGGCGATAGAGCAAGACTCCATCTAAAAAAAAAAATAAAAAGAATAAATGCTATTTTTAAAAAAACAGAACATTTAGGGAATTATATAGATATTGAAAATTTGAAAACTGCATTTTAGTAGAAACATTATTTGAAGACTTACTGGAGAAAGTTGAGGATCTGTCTCAAAAGTATAGGTAAAATATAGAAAGAAGAAATGGGGAGTAAAGCCATGTAAATCAAGTTTAAACTGGGAGTTTCAAAATATGAGAAAAGGTAAAATAGACTGGAAGATATTATCAAAAATTTGAAATAAACTTTCCCTGAGGAAAAGTGACACGTAATTCCAGATTGAAAGAACCAGTCATTGAGGAGTCTGAAATTAATAAGAAGTCACATGAACCAAGTCAAATTACTGTGTAATTTTAGTACTCTTAAAGACTTTAAACATTCTGAGGGGGACAATATCTATTATAGATCTCTACATGCAGATATGTATATATGTATGTGTCCATCCATCTGAGAGAGAACAACAAAATTTCATCAAAGGATTAGGAATCAGAATAGTATTTTTCAGCTTAAAATTCCACACTCAAATTATTCCAGTGCAGTATAAAATGAAGATAGCTTTAGATGGGTAAAACATACAAGTTTTGCATATCATGCACATTAATACAGTTTATTGATATATGTTCCTTCCACAAAAACGAGAGTAAGATAAAGTTATATAATTCAACAAATGGACTCATACTCATGAGGCTTTTAGAAAAAAATCAGGATAATACTGTGCAGTAGTCTAGAAAGTCCCCGGGTCTCTTCTTGCTATTTCTCTATTTGATAATATCGTCCAGCAAACAGATAGAAAATTTTAACAGAGTTACAGTCAAAGGAAAAAAAAAATACTGTAACTGCTTGATCACTGGACCATGTTAAGAGGAGATTTTCAACTATTTCCAAAGGTTTGGAAAAAAGAATAAATGCTAAGTAAACTAAGCATTTACAGTAGAAAGCATTTCTGGAGTGCTAAATTGTGCCAGGTAACTGCCCTGAGATTTTTAATATATTTTATATATAACCTTAGCAACCTTAGAACCTTGGTAATTTGTTATCCTCATTTTATAGTGAACAAATTCTAGGAAAAACAAAATAAACATAAAACTTCAAACTGAAATATTAAACAAAACTGTGAAAATGCTAGGATAGAGGTAGGGCACAAAGGTGGCAAAATACAAGATTATTTCTGATCTTCTACAGCAAGAACTTAATAGATAATGAGTAAAGTTATGAAATCAAGAAATAGCATCACTTTGTTAAACAGGACCTCCCCTAGGCTATATGGAACTCAGGATAATACCTGGATGGGGCCTCTGTTTCATAAACAATTTGAATTAAGATTTGTAACAAAATTCATGGACACATGTCAAATATAGGGATTTGATTTATTGAAGATGTAGAGTAGAGAGATACTCATATGTTTAGAAGCATCATACTTTATCTTGAATTCTGCAGACTATAATCTCTGAATTCCCAGGACATAATCTTGTTTGATGTTGGCCACATCTCTTCCTTCTATCTACAACCACCAGCAGGAAGATAAGTGAGAAGAGATGCGTGCAAAAGAAGAGTGGGTCCATTCAAGGAAGGATTGTCTGTCTTTTGCCTAGCACAATGAAAACTGACCTGGAACATGTTTTTGCATCCATTGCAGGTGATAGAGAACAATGATTAGAAGGGCTCATTGTCCTGTGGAACAAGTCTTCAGAACCTTGGAGGAAATGGCACAGCCACTTCTGGAGACTGCTTGACAAGTGGCATGGAACGAGTGAATGGTACTAGTGGCAGGCAGGGTAAAGAATACCTGTTATCAGCACCACCACACCCCACCATTGCGTGCTGTAGGCGTGCAGTGATGGGGTAATCAGAACACAAATGGGTGAAATCCAGTGCATAGGCCTGGATATGTGGCTTTAGGCCAAAGGTCAGCCATGGTCCACGGATAGTTCAGGGTCTGAACTCATCCGGGGTCTGACACAAATGAGAGAGAGTCACTGCAAATCAGCAAGATGGCATCATGTTGACACTTTAATCTTGCACAATCTTCAGAGAGAAATACTTGTATCATCCAGCAGGAGTTAACTTGTAATGAAGCCAGTTTCTTGGAACTAGATTTTTGCTTACCTGGTCTAAGAGTGGTTCTATAACTGAAATCTGGAAGCAAATACAAAAACAGCAAAAACATTGAAATGTTGGGCTAATTTATTCCAGTAGCAGGGCTAGGGAGGAGGAAGGATAGAGTTGAGAAATTGTTTTTCATAATAAGCCTTGTAATACTATATTACTTTTTAAGTCCAGTAGATATATTACTTCCAACAATTAAAGAAATAAATATATGAAAGCAGTTTATTTTTAAGTTGTTTTCCTGGCTCCCAACTGTTAAGGGTATATGTGTGTGTGTATATATACACGTATATATACATATATAAACACATGTATATACACATGCACACATGTATATACATATTACATATATATACACGTGTACATGTGTATACACATATATACACATTCACATGTATATATACACGTATATGTATATATGTATATATACATGCGTGTATATATACATACCTATACACACATACATTCACATACTTACAGCTTACAGGGAGCTCAATACCCTATAAAATATTAGAAAAAGTTACTTTCCATTTATTTTTAAATTGGTACATTTAAATATATCACGATTGGTCTCACAGAAACCTCAAGGTCAAAGACCAACAAAGTGGAACTTTTAACCTAAACCAGTCAAAGGAGATAAGGATAAAACTAAGTATTATTAGAGATATAGAGTAAGTTCAGGCCAGTATTGGGCCCAAACTGTGAATCCAAGGTTGCTCATCTGTGGTACCCTGACTTCCAGTCCCCATCTTCCCTCAGGCACCTCTGCTAGCTGTCAATTAAACACCACTAATGAGGACACTGATAACAGCTTAAGAAGTGTTTCTGTCCCTTGAGTATTTCATTCCAATAAGGAGTGTCTTACTAGACCAAGCTATTTTAAACCCCAAAGAAATAGCCTGAAAAAGAACTATTTTTAGTCAGTGTCATTTGCAATAATGGTGAGACTGTGAGGCCTTATAAACTCTCCACTGCTCTTAAGTTTTCATTTGTAGTTGGCTGCATATTGTGAAGCTGACCCAGGTTATACATAACTATGAAAACAGGACCTGTGTTTTAAGGTTAAAAAAAAAAAATGCCCTGTGGAGTAAAACAAGATCTTTTTATTTGTATTTACTTCTATATAGGCTATAGTGCAAGTATAGATGTGAGAAGTATTTTTATTACACATATATTATCATTTATTTCAAGGAAGCATACAAGCCCCTGCTGTTTGCAGACACACTTGATAATAAACCTCATTGAACAAATCTGGAGGAATTGAATGTAATTTCTTGTCTGTGTCTACGTGAACTTAACTGTATAAATGTGGGCATGCACATTCACAGAGATACAAACACAGTAACATCTCACTATCTTTGTAGTGGTAGATAAAAAATCATTATTTGTATATGAATTTCAAGAAAATTAAAGTTTACCTCATCAGAAATAATTAAAATGTTCTTAAAAACTGCAATCCGAACTTCATCACCATTCTTTTATCTCCTAAAACACTAAATTGAAGTTATGAAATATTTGATTGATATGTCATTATTGTAATACATACACTGACATAATATGTTACAGTTCATGCCTCTGGTTTTGTCGATTTGGAGATATTCCAAACAGTCCCAGAGAACTGTGCTACTTACTTTTGTTTGTGTTTGTAACTTTCTGCCTGTTTCTCACTGGTATGCTATCCCATCTCACTTTTCACTTCTGTTAAGTATGTTCTTCTAGCTGCTTTTTTTTTTTTTTACATTAATTTTTGCGTCATTGAGTACATAATTTAAACTACATAGTTCTCTCTCTTTGACAGTGTTATTGTAAAGAAGTAATGAACTCTTTTTACTGATCAGAAACCCTGCATTTTTCCTCTACTTTTATCATACCATCTGTTTAACATTACCTGATCTATTTTCAAAGTAACTCAAGCACTGAAGGTTAAAATACTGGCGATAAAAATTCAGTTAGTTTCTGGTCGAGAGTCCAGCTAATTATTGATATTTGGTTCTTCTTTCTGCGAATAGGTAAGTGTTGTGCCAAGGGCTGAATATTGAGGAGACTGACAGTATTTCTAAGAGGATTTGAAGCTATCTTTTCATAATCAGGATGAGCTCCTACTTTATAACTGCTGTAATCCAAAGAACTTCTGGCTCATAAGGAGCATATGTCTAAAGCCATATGAGTTGGTAGTTAACACTGATCTTTTCAGTTTCTTCTGTCATCACAGCCCCTCCCTGCAAAGTAAATTTTCTTTTGAGTGTCTATTTTAATGCTTATTTCCCACCCCCTCGAGGTGGTAAGCAATTTCATTTAGAAATTAGAAAACTGGAAGGCAGAAGACCATTTTAAAGATTGTTTATTTCATGGCCTCATATTTTAAAGGGGCCTGAAAGTCTCATCTCCAAGCAATCAAGGCAGTCAAGTTTGACTTCATGGTTACCCTAGGCATAGCTCTTTGATGGATTAAAAAGTGCTTTTAGCAAATTGACATCTGCTGCTTCAGTGATACAATGTGGACATTTTAGGCTTGCATTTAAAATGGAAATTGGACTTCGCTACATTGAAAACAAGGTTCAGGAACACTAATGGCCACATTAATGACTTTGAATAATTTCTAGTTATAGTTCTTGAGTAATATAGCATAGGAAATATTTGCTATGGAACAAATTACTGATTTACTAGTAGGAATGATGGCATTGACTTTAACTCGAATGACTCTTTTGAAAGGCTGGTGATACAGGAGGCTTTATGGAAGGGTGAGTTTCATGTGGAAGATCATGTTTCCACATGACTACACATGTCAACTAGGGGAATTCTACATACACATTTACAATGGATATTTCTTTGTCTTAAACTCTGACTAGAGAGACTATATTCATATTTTGTCTCAGAATCCAAGTGGTCCCTGATGATTCTGCCCTTCAGTATTTGTTTAACAGAACAGTCATGTTCTTTTGAATGCTAGGATACTAGTAAAGAAAAATCTAAGTGATTTACTGGAAGTACTATTTTAATGTGTCTGTTCTGCTATAAAAAATTACCTGAGACTAGATAGTATAAAAACAAAATAAATTTTCTTACAGTTCTGGTGACTAGGATGTCCAAGATCAAGGTGCCAGCATTTTCAGTTGTTTAATGACGACTGCACACTCCAGAGGGGAGAAAAGCTGTGTTCTCAGATGGCAAAAGGTGGAAGGGCAAGCTAGCTGAACAATGTGCAAAGCGTCTTCATTAGCGCCTTACTTCTGTTCCTGCTAGAGGAGCCCTCATGGCCTAATTACTTCTTGAAGGCCCCACCTCTTAGCATTGTCACAATTGGTAACACCTGAATTTTGGAGGGAACACATTTAAACGATAGCAATGAGTTTTTTCAGCCTGTTTTCTTACGCAGTTTTCATTCAATTGACCCATACTTTGTTACATGGTTATGCTATAAATATATCTGGTTCATGAGAGACAGAGCTTTATGCAGACTCATAAAAATCACATGTCAAGCATTAGACTAGCAAAAAATGCTGGTGACTAAACTGAAATTCAATCAGAATATTTTCTGTCTGAAATTTGAAAAGTAGGTCCAGAGAATGAAGAATAATTAATTTCAATACGAAGCAAAAAGATACACATGGAAAATAAACAAGAATGCTGTGTCCTCAAGTGAATGTTATCACCAAAAGCATAAGCTAACCTGTATTGTCAGGCTACTTAGTATTCTGAACAGACTTTCAAAAGGCTGACAGCATTTATAAGTCTCTGGTAAGCTTTTAAAGCTTTGGAAAGGTCAATTTGGTTACTGTTTCTGAGTCCCCTATGACATATAAGTGTTTGGCTTCCCCAATTTCTGATGAGGACAGGAAAAATGACCAAAATTTCTGCCTAAATTTATATCAAACATCCCCTAATTTGGAGTATACCAAAGATTTTATTCCTTGGTTTCAAAAGAATCAAACATGATGTCTGAAGGAAATAATTCACCTTTTTTTAAAGTAATAATTTGGGATATAATTTATATACAATTAAATTCATATTTAAAATGTACAGTTCCATGGTTTTTAGTCTATTCAGAGTTGTGCAACCATCACCACAATTTTAGAACATTTTCATCATCCTACCCAAATCCCACCATTGTGCCCTTTAATAGTCGCATACTATTATCCTCATTCCCTCTATCTCTAGTCAACCACTATTTAACTTTCTCTATTGATTTTCACATCCTGGACATTTCATATAAATCACATTATATAATGATTGCCATTCTAACTGGTGTGAGATGGTATCTCATTGTGGTTTTGATCTGCATTTCTCTGATGGCTAGTGATGCTGAGCATTTTTTCATATGTCTGTTGGCTGCATAAATGTCTTCTTTTGAGTACTATGCAGCCATGAAAAAGGATGAGTTTGTGTCCTTTGTAGGGACATGGATGTAGCTGGAAACCATCATTCTCAGCAAACTATCACAAGAACAGAAAACCAAATACCGCATGTTCTCACTCATAGGTGGGAATTGAACAGTGAGATCACTTGGACACGGGAAGGGGAACATTACACACCGGGACCTGTTGGGGAGAGGGAGGGGGGAAGGATAGCATTAGGAGATATACTTAATGTAAGTGACGAGTTAATGGGTGCAGCACACCAACATGGCACATGTATACATATGTAACGAACCTGCACATTGTGCACATGTACCTTAGAACATAAAATATAATAAAAAATTGCATTATATAATATATGATCCTATTTACTGGCTTCTTTTACTTAGAAGAATGTTTTCAAGGATCATCTGTAGTGTGTCTTGCATCAGCACTTTATTTACTGTCAAATAATTTCCCTTGTGTGGATATACCATATCTTGTTTATCCATTCATCAATCCATAAACATTTAGATTGTTTTCACTTTTTGACTTTTCTGAATGAGGCTGCTAAAAATATTCATGAAGGATATATGGTTTCATTTATCTCTGGAGAAGGGGTGGCAACTGTACATTTAAACTTGTGAGGAACTGGCAGACTGTCAACGTGTATGCCTCATTTTACATTTTCACTAGTAGTGTATGAGGGTTTCAGTTTTTCCACATCCTTGTTATTTGTCATTACCTGCATGTTAATTATAGTCACCTTAGTGACTATAATTCTCACTGAGTGTGAAGTTCCTCATTGTGACTTTTATTTTCATTTCCCTAACAGTAATATTATTGAGCATTTTCTCATATGTTTATTGGCCTTTTAAACCTTCTTTCTAAAAACGTATTAATTTAATTGGTTACTTTTTAGTTGCATAATTTGTGATATTATTGAGTTGTCAATGCTATTTATGTTGTCTAGATATAAGTTATTAAAAGATATGAGATTTGTAAATATTTTCTTTCACTCTATAGGCTATTGTCTTTCTTGATAGCGTCCTTTGAAGCATACAAGTTTTGAATTTTGATGAAGTACAATTTACATATTTTTTCTTTGTTGCTTGTGATTTTGATGTCCTAACTAATAAATGATTGCCTGGTCCAAGGTGGTAATGATTTACATTTTATTCTAAGACTTTTATTTCTTTACCACTTGTATTTAGGGCTTTGATTCACTGAGGTAATTTTTGTAAATTATGTAAAATAGGGGTCCATTTTAATCTTTTGCATGTAGATATCCAGTGGGACCGGCACCATTTGTTGCAAAGATTTTAGTTGTCACCCTTCTCAAAAATAGACTACTAATGTAAATGTTTAGTTTTAAACTCCCAATTCTATTACATTCATAAATATGTGTGTGTTTCTTTGAGAGTAGTTTAGCGTGTGTATGTGTGTATGTGTCTGTCTCTGTGTTACATTACAGTACAGGAATAACTGACACTGGGTAATTTATGAAGAAATAAGTCTATTTGGCTCTTGATTCTGCTATGGAAAGTTGAAGATTGGGCATCTGCATCTGGTGAGGGTTTCAGGGGGTTTCCACTTACGGCAGAAGGTGAAGGGTAGCCAGCATGTGCAGAGATCACATGGCAGGAGAGGAAGCACATGAGAGAGAAGGGAGAGGTGCCAAGCACTTTATACCAACTACCTTTTGTGGGATCTAATAGAGTTAGAACTCACTTATCCTCAAGAAAGGACACTATTCATGAGGGATCCACCTCGATGACCCAAATGCCTCCCATTAGGCCCCACCTCCAACATAGGGAATCAAATTTCAACATGAGGTTTGGAGGGGGACAAACATCCAAACCATAGCATGTGTATACATATATAGTCTTTGGCCAATACTACACTATCACGGTTTCTGTAACTTTGTAGTGAGTTTTGAGTTTCGAAAGTGTGAATACTATAGTCTTGTTCTTTATCAGGATTCTTTTGGCAATCTGGATATTTTGAATGTCCATTTGAGTGTTTGGGTCAACTTACTAATATCTACAAATACATAGCTGGAATTTTGACAGAATGCACTGAATCTGTAGATTTATATAGGCTTGTTACTATCTTAGTGTTAATTGTTAATTAAGTCATCTGATACAGAGTATTAGTTTTGACTTGTTACATTTCTAAGCATTTTTTGCTGCTATTATGAATATAATTGTTTTCTTAATTACATGTTTGGATTTTTCATTGAAAGTGTATAGAAATACAAATGATACTGGTATAGCAATCTTATATGCTGCAAACTTGCAGAATTTGTTTTGAGGTGAATGTCTTAGAAGAGTGTTACATACAAAATCTACAAAGATACATAGTTTTACTTCTTTTCCAACCTGGGTGTCTTTTATTTCACTTTCTTGCTGTTTTACCCTTGCTAGAAACTTCAGTATAATATTGAATAGAAGTGGTAAGAGAAAACATTATTGCCTTGTTCCTGATTTTACAAAGAAAATACAGTTTTCCCACTGAGCATGTTGCTGTCCACTAATTTTTGGTAGATTCCTTAAATCAAATTGAAGATGTTCGCTTATATTCATAGGTTGTTGAGTATTTTAATAATGGAGAGGTGTTGGATTTTGTTAAATGCTACTCGTAGTTCTATTGAAAAAATTTTATTTGTCCATTATTGCATTAACATGTTGCAGACATTAATAGTTTTTTACATGTTAAATCAGTGTTGCATTTGTGGGATAAATTTTACTTTGTTATGATGTCTAATCTTTTATAGACGGATGGATCTGGTGAGCTAGGTTTTTAAGAAAATTTGCCTCTCTCTGTAGATAGAGATATAGATATAGTTCTGTGGGTTTTTTTCCCTGTTATTTCTTTTTTTGGTTTTGTATCAGGGTAATACTGGACTCAGAGAATTGGGAGTATTCACTTCTCCTGCTCTATTTTTTTGTGTCTGTAAAAACATGGTATTAATTCTTTAAATGTTAAAATTCACCATTGAAGTAATCGGGTCTGAGCTTTTGTATTTTCTTTGTGAGTAGTTTATTTTTCTCTAAATATGAATTCAATTACTTTAAACATTGTTAAGTCTATATGAAACGTCTATTTCCTTATGAGTCAGTGTTGGCAATTTGTTTTTCTAGGCTTTTGTTCTTTGATCTAAGTTTTCTAATTTATTAGCACGCAATTTTCATAGTATTCCCTGACAATACTTTATTTAAGTCTAGTAGTGTTCTTTCATTCCTGATTTTAGTAATTTGAGCATTTCGCTTCTCTTTTTTCGGTCTAGCTAAGTATTTATAATTATTTTAAGCTATTCAATAAAACAACTTTTGGATTTGTTGATATTTCTTATTGTTTTTCTAGTCTGTATTTTATTAATTTCAAAATTATTTGCTTTTTTATCTTTCTTTGGGCCAAATTTTATCTTTTTTTCCTAGTGTCTTAAGGTGAAGTGTTACATTATTGATTTCAGATCTTTCCCTTTTTAAAATACAGGCACTTACAACTACAGATTTCTAAGTACTTGCTTTAACTGCATCTGATAAGCTTTGGTATGTTTTGTCTTCATTTAATTTATATCAAAGCACTTTCTAATTTCCCTTGTGATTTCTTTTTTGATTATTTGGTTATTTAGGAGTACATTGTTTAATTTTCATGTATTTGTGAATTTCCCAAATTTATTTGTGTTATTGACTTCTAATTTTATTCAATTGTGGCTGCAGAATATGCTTTGTGGAATTTCAATTACTTTAATTTATTGAGGCTTATTTTATGGCCTAACACATACTCTACCCTGGAGAATGTTTCATGTGCACTATTCTGTTGTTGGGTGTAGTATTCTATAGATGTCTGTTAAATCTGGTTGGTATATAAGATTGTCCACATCTTTTATTTCCTTATTGATTTTTCTGAGTAGCAGTAGTTGTTTTCTGTTTGTTTAGTGACTGTCTGGAATATTTTAGTGAAGTCTATTTGCCCTGAGGTATGAAGTTTCTGAAGTTGCTCCTCAGAGGTTACAGCTCTGGACATGTTCACAGTCACCCCGGGATGACAGCAGTTTCAGCAGAGCTATCTTTAACTGTTTCGTACACTGATCACATCAAGTTGCTAATTAGGTACTCTGTTTTCAAAAATTCTATGGGGCATATATTGTTCTATAGACTGTTCCAATTAAATTGAGGACCCTTTGCCCAGATAGTATTTGGGGCCACTGTAAGAGATTTTTATGACTCCGGGATTGCCTTTCTTAGCTGTCTCATTCCCCTCTTGTCCCTCCTAAAGTGACTTGAGTATGACTGATCTTATTCTTCTCGTGAAGTTATCTCCATGTAATTGCTTCACTAACACCTTCAATGTTTTAGAAAGCACCGTTAGGCTTGAACTTCACCAGACTCTACTTAAGTGAAGTCAGTTCTTTTCAGTAAAGCTTCAGAGTTCTCTGTTACGACTTGCCTCTGCCTCTGGACAAAATTTCTAAACCAAGTGCCTGGAGCTGCAGTCCAGGACGTTGGACCACTTTTCTCTGAGCTACCCCTGCTGGAAAGGCATGCACATCCCTAGTTTTCTAGGCATGCTTCTTTTCTACAGATAAGGTGGGGAAACTCTTCCTTATAAATGAGTTGGTATGAAAGCCACTGGGATCTGATGTTCTCAGAATGTTGTCCGTAAGCTAAGGCCCCCACCCATGAGAGGGGCTCAGTGGATAAAGGGAGCCACTGACCTCTTGAGTGCACTTGCCTGGAATTTAGCCTCTGCAAAGTAGCTGAATGGAGTATTTTTTAAAAAAATTCCACTGACTTGCTCCTCCTCAGAAGATATCATACCTTTCCATTAGTGGGATAGCTGTGTTCTTAGCTACATTTGCCTGAGGGAAGTTTCCATCACATTATGCTGAGAGTGCAGAGAGAGCGGTCATGGTTCAAATGCTAGTCTCATTGTTCTTACTGAGTTTTAGTAGGTTTTCTTAAAAAAAAATGTGTCTTCTTTGCTGTATGCCTTTAGCATAATTCCAGAGACATTACTTTTAATTATTATTACCAGTTATGTTCATTTCACTGAGTGGCCCATTCAGCTTCTCATAATACCATTCCAGAAATAGAATTTCCTTATATTTGTTTGATATTCATAAGATATCTGTAAACATGTAATATATTATTTGACCGCCTAATTTGGAGGATAGTATACATTATGGTGTAACAGCCTACTTGCTATCTGAGTTAATGCAAATGTTTTGTTTCTTGGTATATTGTGCAGAAAAATTCTATATTGACTGCAGAATTTCAAATAAAAGGTAAAATTTTTTGCAAATTTTGAATGTCGGAGATAGTTGTAGTACACAATGGGTAATACACTTACAATATTAGACATATACATACATGTATAATCTACCTTTATACAGCATGCACACACATACACATACACAAATACTCATACGTAGTCTTTGAGTTAATATCATTCAACTAAGCACTTTAGGCCAGACCTGTATTGATTCTTTAAGTGTCTAAGTTCTAAAAGATGATACCTTCTTTAGTTTCTGCTTCAACTAACTGAAGTCAGGTTTAATTACTTAGAACCACAGAGTCCTGACTGATTAATATGAATATCAAATGTTCACAAATTATCTAGACTGCAAATATCATTTCCTTGTGATTTATAGATAAGAGAAGCCTGAACTGTAACTTCTAATGAATATATTTTAAAAACTTGTTTATATTTGACCACTTTTTGTTTCTTAATGAACATTTATGCTTCAAAAATCTATCCTCGTTTTCATCTATCACAATGGCCAATACCATGGTTCCAGAGCCTTGCAAAGCATATCTGTGGTCTTGTAGCTTCATGTATCTAATCTACTGCTGCTGCTACTTCAACATTTTCCCCCAACTATGGATAAGTCCTATTCCTTAATTCCTCAAATATATCCAACACCAATATGTAATAAGCCAAATTCTTCTAAAGCCTTGGAGAAACAAATACATTTTCATGAAGCAAGAAAAAGAATAACTCTGAGAGCTCTGTTGATAGATTTTAGAATTCATAAGCTGCAAAATAAGAAAAACAAAAATATATGAACTACAGCTGGAGCATTCCTACAAATCAGAGAAATACTACCTTCAAACTACCTATAAAGTAGAGAAAGAAATACAACTAATTACAACAAAGTGGCCACCACCATTTCAAGCCAATGTGTCTAGAGAGAATAAGAAGGGATATAAGACTCCAATAAAAAGAGGAGGGGGACATGGAACAAAGGATAAAACCCTTAATACTAGAAACAAAAATCTAATAGTATAAACCTAATGAGCACACTTTTTATAATTAAGAGATGGTTCGAAATTGAGGGGGAATAGAAGCATTGTCTTTGAGGGAGGCATGGGTTCTGTATATAATCTTGTAAACAAGTAGGCTTGGAGACATAGCATTGTAGGGAAATAAGGAAATAAGATAAAATAAAAATCAGAATTCTAAAGAGATCAAAGGACAAACTAAAAAGAAAACATACCTAATTCTGTCCCCACCAAATATCTTTCATTAAAGAAAATGGTTCCTTTAAGCAAGGGAAGAAGGCACAGGTAAGTTAGAAATTCTTTTCACAAATGCTTAAATATAGGGATACAAATTAATTAATATTTTACAAAGTTATTTTAAAAGAAAATTTTAAAAATACAGATAGAAATATTACAGCTGATAGTTTTTATTCAAGAAACAACTATTAGTCAGAAAGAGTAACACTTCAGATGGAATTGTATCATGTAATAGAAGCCATTTTAGATATGAAAAGAAATCTTGAATTAGAAATTCACAAATTAAAATTGTGTGGGTGAAAAATATGAAGAAAGGTAATAGTTGTTAAACGCAGGAAGAAAATGTTTTCAACAGGGCAAAATCATATGAGAAATGAAGATTAAAGTCCAAGATGTCCAAGCAAGTATACATTTGCCTGAACATTTAATAAGGAATATAAAAAAGGAGGAAAGTAAACACAATAATGAAAATAATTCAAGAAAGGATTAAAAGGGAGTAAGTTGAAATAGCAGACATATAAAGAAGATCCAGCATATAAATATTGGAGTGCCTGAATAGAAGAACAAACTATAAATAATGGGGGGAAAAAACTGTCCAAAGTGTAATCCAAGGAAGCTTCCTGGAAATAGAAGAAGACAGAAGCTATGCAGTGATAGGGCTCATGGGTACCTCATAATATTGACAAGAGCAATATATCTTGTTGCTGAGATATATTCTGAGATATATTCTATTACAACTGTTAAAATGTAAAGATGGAAAAAAAATCCTTAGGGCTTCTGGACAAAAAGATTATATAACTAATGAGGGAAAATTAATTATTTTTCTCAAAAAAATACACAAAGCAAGGCAATGGTGAAGCAATGTTTTTAAGAAATTTAAAGGAAAAAAATAGGAGCCAGGGATTTTAGATCAAGCCAAACTGTCTTTCAAGTATCCAGATCATAGAAAATCAATTTTCAATATTCAAGAACACCAGAGTATACTGTGTTCAAGTGCTATTTCTGAGAATTCTACTGAAGGATGAGTACCATCTAACCATAAATGCCTAGGGAAACTTTGAAAACGTAGGCTACTGGATCATTTATTAATTTCAACCATAGAACCAACATACAACCAAGAGTGGCAACATGAAAATAATGCATTATAGGATAGTATTTGCAAGCCACATGGTAACCTCAAACCAAAAAAACAAAACAAGATAGATATGCAAAAAATAAAAAGCAAGAAATGCAAGCATACTACCAGAGAGAGTTACCTTCACTAAAAGGAATACAGAAAAGAAGGGGAAAAGGTAAGAGAAGAACACAAAATGATCAGAAATCAAATAACAAAATGGCAGCAGTAAGTTCCTACTTATTAATAACAACATTGAATGTAAGTGTACTAAACTCTCCAATCAGAAGACACAGAGTGGCTGAATGGATGAAAAAACAAGGCCCAATGATTTTTTTGCCTACAAGGTACAAGGAGCATGCTTCACTTATAAAGGTACATAGACTGAAAATAAAAGGATGGCAAAAAATATTACATAACAATGGAAACCAAAAACAGCAGGAGTAGTTAGACTTGTATCAGAGAAAATAGATTTTTGAGACCAACGCTATAAGAAGAGAGAGAGAAGGTAATTATATAATAATAAAAAGGTCAATTCAGCATAACAGCTATAAATATATACCCACACAACCATGGAACACCAAGATATATAAAGCAAATATTATTAAAGGTAAAAAGAGAGATAGCTCCCAATACAATAACAGCTGGAGATTTCAGTACCCTACTTTAAGCCTTGGACAGGTATTTCAGGCAGAAGATCAAGAAATATTGGAAATAATCTGCACTATAGAACCAATGGACCTAATAGATACTTACAGAACATTTCATAAAATGGCTGCAGAATATACATTTTGTTCATTCTCAAAGACAGACCGTATGTTACATTGTAAAGCAAGTCGTAAAATATTCAAAAATTGAAATAATATCAAGCATTTTCTCTGATCACAATGGAATAAAGCTACAAATCAATAACAAAGAATTCTGGAAACTATACAAATACAAGGAAATTAATATGATCCTGAGTAACCAGTGGGTTAATGAGGAAATTGAAAAATTTCTTGGAAAAAAATGATAATGGAAACACAACATACTAAAACCTATGGAATACAATGAAAACAGTACTAAAGATAAAATTTATAGCTATAAATGCCTACATCAAAAAAGAATATAAACTTCAATAACCTGATGATGCATCTTAAAGAACTGGAAAAGTAATACCAAACTGAACAGAAGTTAGTAGAAAAAAGAAGAAAGATCAGAGCAGAAACACATGAAATGAAAACAATACAAAAAGATTAATAAAGCAAAAGTTGTTTTCTGAAAAGATTAACAAAATTACAAACTTGTAGCCAGACTGACAAGAAAAAAAAAAGACCCAAATAAAACCACAGGTAAAAAGGAAACATTAAAGCTGATGCTGCAGAGATTCAAAGGCTCACTAGTGGCTACCATAAGTAAGTATATGCCAATAAATAGGATAATCTAGAGGAAATGGGTCATTCCTAGATACTTACAACCTACTAAGACTGAACCAGGAAAATATCCAAAACCTGTTCAGACCAAGAGCAAGTAAGGAGATCAAAGTCATAATAAAAAAAATTCCCAGCAAAGAAAAGCCCAAGACTCAATAACTTCACTTCAGAATTCTACCAAACATTTAAAGAACGCCTAATATCAATCCCATTCAAACTGTCCCCAAAAATAGCAGAAGTGACAATACTTGCAAACTCATTCTATCTGGCCGGTATTATCCTGATACCAAAACCAGAGACACATCGAAGGGAAAAAACAAACAAACAAAACTAGGGGCCAATATCTCTGATGAATGTTGATGCAAAGATACTCAACAAAATACTAGCTACCCAAATTCAACAATACATTAGAAAGATGATTTATCATAACCAAGTGGGATTTATCCCAGGGATGCAAGGGTCATTCAACATGCAAATCAATCAATGTAAAACATATCAACAGAATAAAGGGCAAGAACCATATGATCATTTCAACAGATGCTGAAAAATCATTTGATAAATTTCAACATCTCTTCATGATAAAAACCCTCAAAAACTGGATGTAGAAGGAACATACCTCAAAATAATAAAAGCCATATATGATGGACTAACAGTATTGTACTGAATAGGGAAAAACTGCAAGTCATTTCTCTTAGAACTGCAATATGACAAAGATGCCCAATTTCACCAGTAGTAGTCAATGTAGAACTGGAGGTCTTAGCCAGAGCAACTAGACAAAGAAAGAAAAAGCATCCAAATTGGAAAGAGAGAAGTGAAATTATCCTTATTAAGTGATGATACGATTTTTATATTTGGAAAATCCTGAATACTCAACCAAAAAAACTATTAGAACTGATAAACAAATTCAGTAAATGTGCCAGATACAAAATCTACATACAAAAGTCAGTATTTCTATATGTCAGTAGCAAACAGCCTGAAATCAAAAAGGTAATCCCATTTACAATAGCTACAAATAAAATTAAATACCTAAGAATTAACCAAAGAAGTGAAAGATCTCTATAATAAAAACTATAAAACGCTGATGAAATAAAGAGGACACCAAAAATTGAAAGATTCCATGTTCATAAATTGAAAGAATCAATATTGTTTAAATGTCCATACTACCAAAAGCAATCTACAGAGTCAATGTAATCTCTATCAAATTACCAATAGCATTCTTCACAGAAATAGAAAAGTAAATTCCAAAATTTATATGAAACAACAAAAGACCCAGAGTAGATCAAGCTATCCTAAGCAAAAACAAACAAATAAACAAAAACTGGAGGAATCAATTTACGTGACTTCCAATTCTTCTACAGAGTTACAGTAACTTGAACAGCATGGTACTGGCATGAAAACAGACAAATAGACCAATGGAAGAGAATAGAGAACCCAGAAACAAATCCACATACCTATGGTGAACTCATTATTGACAAAGGTGCTGAGAACTTACCTTGAGGAAAAGACAGTCTCTTAAATGTGCTGGGAAAACTGGATTTTTATATGCAGGAGAATGAACTTGATCCCTATCTCCTGCCTTATACAAAAATGATATCAAAATTGATTGAAGTCTTAAATCTAAGACTTCAAAGATACCTGCACTCCTATGTTTTGTTGCGGCACTGTTTACAGTAGCCAAGATTGGAAGCAGAATTGTCTTATTCTCAGTATAATTCATTGTGTCTATAGTAATGAAAATATGAAAAACCCGAGAAGACTACACAAATCAAGTGAAAGAGAGATGGAGGCTGTGGGAATGGTAGTTCTGCCCACCTGGGCACATGCCTTTAGTGCGAAAGTCTAATAGTTCCTAGTAACTGTTTGAATTAGAGAGTTGACTCGTTGACTATTGGTAAGGACATATCAGTATTGATAAGTACTTAATTCACAATAATTTTATTCACAATTAACTTGTTAAGTTAAGCTGATCGGTGCAGGATGCTGCACCATGCAAGAATTTTATTTGCACAAGTATTTAAAAAGGCATTTCTGTGAAGTGTATTTTTTGCAAAGTTTTAGGTTTATTGACTACCTATGACATCTTTTACATAAAGAGCCAAGAGTAAAGCTTCATGAAGTTCATAACCCTAATGATATTTTAATTGTTTTGAATGATAGTTCATGCTATTGTTTCTAGTACAGGTTCTTTTTAACACTGCTTATTTAGTAATTGTTATTAAATTTTATAGTTATTGAGCACTCAAATGTGGTCACTTTACAGCATAGAACACTTCAGATGATCCTTTCTTACTGAATTAAAAATAAACCCTTTAAGATTAGGTCACTAGCACTCTATTTTTTCCATCAGAGTCTTTTAATTATATAAGAATTTTAGTAACTTTAATCTTTCTGTGATTAATTTTAGTAAAAACATAGAGATCCAAAATTAAGAAAAGAAATATAGTTTGAAAATACAGATAACATTAAGAAATCTACCATTTTCTTTTTTTAAAAAAAAAAGGTTGTATAGTGTAGAATCATAGGTTACATATTTGTAGTCAAATGGTCAGTGTTGGAATATTGACTTCTTTTTATGAGATTGGCCAAACTTACTCTATAAGTGCCATACTTTTCACGTAATGTTTCTCTGATTTGTTAAGAGAAACACATGAAGTAAGTTCTATGAAAGAAATTTTAAAAGTGCTAAATAATTATAACATGTTATTAGGATTATCATATTACTCAGGATCTAAAATGTCTTTGTCATAATTAAAGTGTGAATATAGTTAAGGGTTCTAGAGTTTTTAAAAACATAGATAAGACAAGTCGTATAGGAAGACAGAGTAAAAAGAAACTGAACCAAACAATGCCAATAAAACAGAAAATACATAAAAAGTTTTCTTTAAAAAAACACAATGTGTTCTAGAATGCCAGATATATCATAAATTTCAAATTTCATTGTAGTGATCAAACCGATAGTTTTCAAAATTAAATATATCACATTTAACATCCTGTAGCATGCTATTCAAGTGTATCTTTCAAGTTGGGCCACCTTTCTCCAGACCTACTGGTCATTTATTCAGCACTTCACCATGCCTTTCTTCAGCTGTTACTGTTAAAGTCACCTTTTATATCATTATCAGTATTTCTCTCCAAGTTATTATCTTTAAATAAAAATGTAAGACTAGCTCTTTTCTTTTTTCTTTGTTTTTCTTAGTAAACCCTTTCTTTATTGATGATATCGAAGCACAATGATCAAAAATTCTGAATCATTAATGTTTTTAAGTAACACTGGATGATCATGTATCTAGTTTTTATAATTAAATGAAGCTTAAAAGTTTTGCTGAAACACTGAAGACAATACTGACTTTTACAAATATCTAGCCCCTGTCTTGAAGTTGGTAGTTAAAAACAATGAGAAGATATATAGAAATTATTAGCTGTTTCGGAACCAGGAAAAAAAGTTAAACTACACTAAAAAAATTATCCTTTGGATTTCAGACCTTCCAGGGAGACAAGGTAAGCAAGGCCAAAAAGGAGAATCTGGTAATTCTCTCTTTCAGCTTCTCTATGTCACTCATGTTTTGGTTAAGTTCTGGCGTCTGTTCTTCCTAATGATAATATTGTCTTGTTGGTGGTTGTGTGTGTGTGTGTGTTTAAATCTTCTCTGCTAGACCTAGTTTTTTTTGGTTTTGTTGTTATTGTTTTTAATCTTCTCCTTGTTTCTATCAAACAGTAAAAAGAAGTTTGCAAAGTTTTGTTAATTGCAGTTTAGTAACAATTGGTACCCATTTTTGACTTATTTACTGGGTCAAGTTAAGTCTGTCCTTTCTGTATACAAGGGAGGGTTTCTCAGCTGCACACACTGTGATAGCATCACCCTCATTTCCATTGATATGGGTGGTCAGTAAATGTAGGTCCTTTGAAAAAACATCGGCCTTGGGACACTAGGGCACATGTCTTTGAAAGCTGTATTATTTTATCCAAGTGGCACAATTTTGTCATGGTTTTACTCTCACTCTTTCAAAATTTGGGAATGTTTTATCCTTTTTGTACAACCATGGAATTTTAGTGATGACAGGAGCCTTAGTAATCAATCCAGAATTTTCATTTTGTAGTTGAGGAAATTGAGTCCCAGAACAGTCAGGTGATTAGGCCAAGGCAGAACTTGAAACAGAACCAATTGTCCTGATTCCTACTTCAGTACGTTTTTGCTTTCAGGCCAAATCCCTATATGTAAAACAAAGCCCCAGTGTGAAACAGAAAAGTCAAGTAAAATTTCCTTTGAAACTGAGGTGATCTGTATAAGTGGGCTAACTTACTGTATCACTTTTTTTTTTTTTGGAAATGACACATGAAGTCTTATCAGGCCATTAATTCTTCCATGCAAGATAAAAGTAATTAGAGGTTTGACCCTAGCATGCTGTAAATTATTTTTCAGTATTTTCTGTAAGTATTTATCAATATTAAAAATAATCTATTACTAAGTGCTGAAACAGTAAAAGGCATTAAGCTATCAGGAAGTGCTGACAGCAGATTGATGTGGGTTTTTTTCCATCTCATTTCCTCTTCCATTTTAAGAAAGATGTCAAAGTAAAAAAGGTTTATGAAAAATTATTAATTTGAGTAGTGTAGTTGCTTTTTTTTTGTTTGTTTAAGTTCTGGGATACATGTGCAGAATGTGCAGGTTTGCTACATAGGTATACATGTGCCATGGTGATTTGCTACACCCATCGACCCATCATCTAGCCCTGCATGCATTAGGTATTTGTCCTAATGCTCTCCCTCCCCTTGCTACCCATCCCCTGACAGGCCCCTGTGTGTGATGTTTCCCTGTGTCCACGTGTTCCCATTGTTCAACTCAAAGTGAATTAAAGACTTAAACATAAGAACCAAAACCGTAAAAACCCGAGAAGAAAACCTAGGCAATACCATTTAGGACATAGGCATGGGCAAAGACTTTATGACTAAAACACCAAAAGCAATTGCAACAAAAGCCAAAATTGACAAATGGGATCTAATTAAACTAAAGAGCACAGCAAAAGAAACTATCATCAGAGTGAACAGGCAACCTACAGAATGGGAGAAAATTTTGCAATCTACTCATCTGACAAAGATCTAATATCCAGAATCTACAAGGAACTTAAACAAGTTTACAAGGAAAAAAACAACCCCATCATAAAGTGGGCAAAGGATATAAACAGACACTTCTCAAAAGGAGACATTTATGTGGCCAACAGACATTATGAAAAAAGCTCATCATCACTGGTCATTGGAAAAATGCAAATCAAAACCACAATGAGATACCATCTCATGCCAGTTAGAATGGCAATTATTAAGTCAGGAAACAACAGATGCTGGCGAGGCTGTGGAGAAATAGGAACACTTTTACACTGTTGGTGGGTGTGTAAATTAGTTTAATCATTCTGGAATACAGTGTGGCAATTCCTCAAGGATCTAGAACAAGAAATACCATTTGACCCAGCAATCCCATTACTTGGGTGTATACCCAAAGGATTATAAATCATTCTACTTTAAAGACACATGCACACGTATGTTTCTTGCAGCACATTTCACAATAGCAAAGACTTGGAACCAACCCGTATGTCCATCAGTGATAGACTGGATAAAGAAAATGTGGCACATGTAATACCATGGAATACTATGCAGCCATAAAAAAGAATTAGTTCATGTCCTTTGTAGGGGCATGGATGAAGCTGGAAGCCATAATTCTCAGCAAACTAACACAGGGACAGAAAACCAAACACCACATGTTCTCACTTATAAGTGGGAGTTGAACAAGACTAGCCCTTTTCTTATTCAAAAAGCTTTCTATAATTACACGTTGCCTATGTTTAAAAAATTTAAAAATATTTATAGCACACAAAATCCACACATAAACTCTATCCCATAAGTGCCTTCTATGCATCTAACTTTCTGCTTAACTTTTACATAGCAACATCAGTGTCGTTTTTAATTTTTAATTTTAATTTTGCAACTTTCAGCCCTTTTATATGCTACTATGATTACCTAAAATGTCTTCACTTCTGTTTTTCTCCTGGCAAACTCTCAATCTTTAAGAGCCAGCTCAAAGAGCCCATCCTCAGAGAGGTCCCTTCCAACTTCACAACACTTGTTCTGTTTATGTTATTAAATGTGATAGCATTTCCTGAGTTGTGGTGTATCTTTTATTGAGGATTTTTCTCACGTTTTATTTTATTTCTCAAATTGTGAGCCTCTTTGTTTAGAGGTAGTGCTTGGCTTGTAATTTATGTTTAATATTTAAATCCTTATTAATAGGTAGGCAAATGGATGTGTGGATAGAAGAAGAGGAAGATGATAAGCTTAGGACTCAAAAATTAGTCTATTTTTCAGTTCAAGTTTCTGATTTCTTGATCTCTATACCTCTTACCAATACATCCTTTGTCTTTCTGTTCTTCACTGATTAAGGCAACTATTCTTTGTGTAGCTACCATGCAGTAGGAGTAGCTCTATTCATTTATTTTCCATTTTCATTCAGACAGTACCTAAGTCAGTCTAGGAGCTCCCATATCAAATGTGTGAGAGTAAACCACATCGTGTTAGTCATGGACTATTTAAACAGATATTACTAGTTGATATTGGACTTAGCTTTTTTTTCTCATTTATACCTGATTAAAAATCAAGTGTTCTTATTCACAGTGTATGTATACTCACTCTCTTTGGTCAACTTAAAAAAAATTAGAGTGATTGAAACTTACCTGAATGATTACTAAGCTTCCTATATTACAGCATGGACGTGCCTACAAACTATACATCTTTAATCATACTTGCTACCTACAAATCTCTCCTAAAAAGCACATAATGCCTTTAAATTAGCAAGAAATAAATTGTATTTATAAAATTTTTAATGCTCGTTTTGGTTTAGTTCCTGGACTTACAGTCAGTTCTTAATTCTGCATATATTTCAGCCTCTTGCAAACAGGATACATCTAGCAATAGAAAAAAAAGTTTTCTGCCTGCAAGCCAAGCAGTCAAAATGTTAACAAGGATCCCTGATTCCATAAATAAGAGTTTCCTTACCAGCGGTAAAATTTCTAGAAACTCCTGCTGTGTAAGCTAGAAGGCTTCAAGCTGAGCTCTTTTTTTAGCGGCAAGTTGCCCTTAGATAAATTACACTGATGACTAAGTAAAACCAAGGTAATGTGAGACCAGAGTATAGCTAACATTCTTCACGTCATGCACCATTATCAGACTCAATGAAGCAAACCTTTAGAGATCAAAGAATAAGCCTTGTCCTCACTGCTTTTTGCTGTGCTGAAAATTTTAACTTCTGGTTAGTCTATTTTTAACTTATTTAAATGGAGCCAACTGCTTACTGGCTCAGAGGGTGCTTAGCTAAGAAACTACTGCCTGGCTTGTGTGGTCCTATCATCTAAGAACTTGATGCCCTAGATTTCCTAAGGCAGACCCTGTTTTAGGACTTACAGGTTTAAGACCTGGTTTGTACTCCCTGGCTCCATTGAAAAAATAACCTGAAACCAACCTCGTGGGGGAGATAATTCATATTAGGTGATATTAGATTGAAAGATTTAAATAACAATTGGAATTTAGACCTAATATGACAGACCATACATAGCTATAGTAGACTCTTATAAGAAACAATAAATTTTTTAACAATAGTAAAAAAAAAAAATAGATGATATTGTATATTATCAACTGTGGAGTTATATTGGGATTAAGATCTTGAGTAAGGCATGATGTAAGGCTCTCTAAGTACCCTAACAGTCTCACAGAAGCTTGTACTTCCTTCACTGTTGTGGGAACAGGGTAGGCTTGAATCTTGTCTATTACCCATTTAGACATTACCTGACTCTTACCAGACCAGAAGACTTTTAAGAGCTTTGTGACGGGACTGGTTCCCGCACTTTGTTGGGGTTCACTACTCATCCTTGCGAACAGAGATGTTTGATCATTGAGGTCAGGGTGATCTATAAGAGGGAAAAATCCTTACAAATTAATGTGTCATCAACGTAAAATGACCATATAAGGCAAGATGGTGATGGGGGGTGGAAAACAGAGTCAAGTCCCAGGCAGAAACCTATGGTACATTTGTAGGGTTGTGAATGTATCCTCATAGTAGCACCTGAAAGGCCTATTTCCATCCTTTCCAATAAAAGCAAATTGATCCTGTGATTCATAGTTGGGAAAATACTAAAACGGCATTAGCTAAATCCAGATTTGCATGGGTAATTTCTTCAGGAAGACACTAAGTGTTCTAGTAAAGAAGTATTATTCAGTACAGCAGCATGTATGGGTGACACCATTTTGTTCTTTTTTTTTGTAATCCATTGTCATTTATCATGACCGAATTGACTTTCCTACTGCCCACAAAGAGCTACTAAAGGTGCTTTGTGCTGGTCTTACTGTCCTTGGCCTTTGTAACTCCAGAACTCCCACCTTCCCCACCAGCAATGTGCAATGCTTAGTGGTCACTGTTCTCCCTCCAGGATGTGGGAAGGGCGACTGGCTCCCAGCCTACACGTCCACCTGAGATAAGTTTCATTATCTGTACCTGTAGGCAAAATTTTCCCAGGGTGTCCTTTTAAGATGTCAATACCTGACATGTTTCTGGGTTAGGCAAGATACAGAGCAGATACTGTTTGGAGGGACTCCATCCAATTTGCAAAGCAAGAGCCACTTGTTTTACTAAACAGTGCTTCCATAGCCATTTATAGCACAGAGAGGCCCCATAAAAGCAGCTAAGATTTCAATGTATGAGAGTACATTCTGTACTGGAATATACTAAAGCCAAGTTTTTTTGCTTCTTTAAAGATGATAATGTATTGTTACCACAACATGTTGCCTCCAATTGCCTTCCATCATGAGTATTTCAGGGTGACCTTGGCTCTACCCTAGACCGTAGGGGTTAGAAGAACCTAACCTGCATAGGTTTATATTCTGGAAGTCTCCTTGATTAGGGCAGAGGGATTGACAAAATCAGGGACACTAAGGAGTCTGAACAGCTGTTCCAGACTCAAGGCCATTCATAGCCCCAACAACACAGGTTAGGTTTTGTGTCTATCTTTTCCACTGGACTCCCATCCTTTACCAAATTCACTCACATTTGCTTTTGTGTCACCCTGTGGGGTCCCTGTGTGTCTTCTTTCACTGGAGTAGCACACTTTTTTAGAGATAGCTACTCTCCTTTGCTAATGTATTTACTTTTTCCTGGAGTCAGTTTTTCCCAGATCAATAACAGTCTGTCCCACTTCGTAGAATTTCTGGCCTAGGACAGGGCTAAGCATAGTGATCAAGGTTCCTACAAAGCAGATAGAGCAGATTGCAAACGTTAGGTTGGTGCAAAAGTAACTACAGTCTTTGCCATTTAAAAGTAATGACAAAAACCGCAGTTACTTTTGCACCAACCTACTACAATGTCTCATTCCTGCAGTAGAAGTAGCCTTGTTTGTGCTCTCAAAGAGTGTGTTTCAAATTCCTTAGGATCTGCTATAGATTTCCAGTTGAATATGCCACCCAGCAAGTCCCCCTCATTGTGCCTGCTATCTGACCAGAGCTAATAACCCAATTTAAGAGTAAGTAGGTGCCCGAGGTGCTTCTCTCCCCCTGGGATGGGTGATTGTGTCACTCATCTTTCCTGGTAGGGTTTTGTTTTGTTTTGTTTTTTGTTTTTGCCATTGAGAGAGATGTCATCTCCACCCTTATCCTATAACCTCACTAGCCACACAGAAGTGCTCTCTCTAGGTTTCTGTTGAAACTGAACTGTAATCTCTGTTCATCTGGTGTGTACTCCTGCGAACCACATGTTACCTATATAGGTGGTCTCCCTCCAACCTGTGTCTACATCTGATCAGTCTTTATCTTATGCTTAATAGGAGTTTGGGCCTTGTATTTTTTTTTTAAGTATTTTTATTACTACTTTCATTTTATTATTTTTATTTTTTTAGTGGGTTCCATGTCTTTGCATCTCCAACTGCCTATGAGGGCATGGACTTTCACCTTGGGGAGTTTTCTCCCCTATAATTTAGCATACCTACATTCCAGTTTAAAATATTTTATCCTGATTCTCAACCTTATTGGCTAGTCCTGTGGCCAGCAGGGTAATAGACATTTGCATATTCTTTTGTAATTTTAGTTTTTCTCAGTTTTCTTACTCTTACTCTTTTTTAGACAGAAATACAACTTTATTGTCAATGTTCTTATGTAACTAAGATATAAGACACATTACCTAGAAACATTCAATGGATATTATTTCAAATTTCAGATGACATTCCCATAGAAATTCCACCAGCTAGTTAGAAGTGGCCATCACAACAACCTCTGCAGGTGTTACTGACATACCCTAGAACTCTTATATTCATACTGAAAGGGACAGAAAGGGATGTCAAAGACCTGGACACATTCTTCTCAAAGCCACCCTTTTATATTGTAGAAAACAGATAATATTCATTACCATAGAAAATTAATCTACAGAGTTTTATTGAGTATAATTTTATAATAGTCTCACAAATTTGTATAGCAAGTTCTGATTGTTCACCTTCATACTTAAACATTTTGTATTTTTTAAATTGACAAATACAAATTGTATGTACTTATTGTGTATGTTTTGAAATATGTATACATTGTGGAATAATGAAATCAGCAAATTAACATACATTATCTTACATATCATAATTTTTCAACTTTTAGATTCAAGGGGTACATGTGCAGGCTTATTATCTGAATATATTGTGTGGTGCTGAGGTTTGGGTCTTTCTTTTGCTTCTACTGCTAACTGCCTTTTGGCTCTTGCACTGCCAACAATAGGGGCAGCCCTACTGCAGCCACCACAATCTTCCTTTCTTTTTTACCCCCATGCCCTATTTTCACCTGCCCAAATAGAACTTGGGACATTTTTAGGGAGTCCCCATACTCCCAGGGAAATCTACATGTATTAAGTATATGGGCCACTGATCCCTACAAGGAAGCTGCCAGCTAACCTGGGATTTTCCCTTTGGATGCCTCAATCCCCAAGCCCATGTTTTTTGGGGTGGGCTCTTGTCTGGCTTGCTGTTTGTTGGGGAAAATCGCTGTGGGAACTAAGAACTACCCTCCATAAGCAAAGAGAAGCTCAGACCAAAGAGGCAGACACTCCAGGTTGGTAGGTAGTCAAAAATTTATTCAAGGGGAACTGACCTATGATGAAGCTTGGGTGGCAGCAAGACAAGGTAGAACTATGTATTTGTAATGCACTGCCTGTGGAGCCTTTTATATCAGGAAAAGAAGAAGCAAGGAAAAAAGGGGAAAAAAGTCACGAATAGTGTATTAAACCATTGGGTTGCATTCTTAATCTAGTTGATCTCCATTTAAAAGGATTGTTTGGATTCCCTACAATGTGACCAACATTCCTACAGGGAAAAAGGGAGCAAGATGTTCTGGGCAGCAGCATTTATCTCAGGCTGTGTGTTTCCCCTGGCTACTGCATCCTACACCTCACTTTGTGGTCATGTACCCGAAATGTATTTGCTCAAATCGTGTAAGCCATATAAATTTGGTGATGAGTCAAGACCACAGATTATTTTGTTACTTATAATCTCTGTTAAGCATATAAACATTTTCTAGAATAGTGTCAGGTAGTGTAGTCTTCAATAAATATTTGTGAAATGAATTAAAAATGAATGCTTATTTCATGACTATAACAGGAAGGCAAGTTATCAGTGCAAAAACCATCATTAGAGTGCATGGAATACGTATGATAGCTCTCAAAACACACCTCAAGTTGGGGAGAGAATCACATGTTTATTAAATAGGAATTTAATTCAGGATAGTATTTTGGGGGTGCTTGACATTAATTCTCAATTAGTAGCAGTTGAAAATTGTATATACTGTCTATCATCCCAATGTTACTTTCTTACAATTGCTTAGATGAAATCTCTTCTGCCAGACTAACTTACTCATTCCTATAGAATCCTCTGGGTCCTTTGCCTTTATCATTGCTCATATTGATCCCTCTACTTGGAATGCCCTTTCACTACCCAGCTATTTTAACCTTATGTTCTCTTTAAGAGTCAGCCTAACAATAATCTTACCCATGAATCATTTTTCTCTCACTTCCAGGTCTCACAGGTATCTTGAATTTCAGTATTATTAGTTTTAACATTCATGTAGCCCTTAACGTGTGTGTGTGTACAATCATTGTTTTTGATAGTTCGTGCTGCAATAACTTGGGCCATATTTGTGTGTGTGTTTATTTCATTCCTTCAACAAACATTTAAAAAGAAGATATTTTCCTAGGCACTGGGACACAACCTCATGGAACTTGTATTCTGTTTTATTTATTTATATTATTGTATTTTAAAATGTTATTCCTCAAGATACTTAATATGATAGCAACATTAAAGTACTTACAATATAATAGATACGCATTCCATTGTTTCTATAGACAGCAATCTTTTCAGAAGAGTTTGTGTAGAAAAAGTTAGATTCAGCATTTTGACAGCATTCTAACTGGGATGTGCTGAGGTATAAAACAGGCTCTTAAGGGAATTTAGGGAGCTACTTTTTGAAGGCTATTTTTTCCCCCCGATATTTCAGGCTGAAAATGGCCTCTTAAAAGTTCACCGTTCTCCAGTCATATATGTACATAATCTGAATGTTATTTGGTAAATAGGTTCTTTGTAGTTGTGGTTAAGTTAAAGATTTGGAGATGGGTAGATTATCTTGTGTTATCCATATGGGCCCTCAATGCTGTCATAAATGTCCTTATAAAAGAGAGGCAAACTGAGACTTGACATAGACCTAAGAGGGGAATGCAGTGTGACCAAAGAGGCAGAGATGGGAGTGATGCAATCATAAGTCAAAGAATACCAGTGGCCATGAGAAGCTGAAAGAGCTAAGAAACATTGTTCCGTAGAGCACCTGGAGTGAGCATAGCCCTGCTGACTTTGTAGTATTAGTCCAGTAATAAAGATTGCAAATTTAGGGACTCCAGAACTGCGAGAAAATAAATGTCTACTGTTTTAAGCCACCTAGTTTGTAGGAATTTCTTACAGCAGTCGTAGTAAATGAATACATTTCTTAATTCTTACTCCTTCTTCCTATTTAAGATATTTGCTGCAACTTCTAATTATATGCCCTTTATAAGGTTAAGAATCTAGGGCCTATTCTTAGTGTGCTAAGAGTTTTTATAATAAATGGGTGATGAATTAAAATTTTCTGCGTTAATGATTCTCTATTAATAACACAAATTATACATACACACATTCACACATGCATTCTTCTAAGAATAATTTTTTCCCTAAGATAAACTCAACTAGAACGTGATGTATTATCTTTTACTAGATGTGGTTTGCTAATAATTATTTAGAACATTTGTATCTATATTTACTAGTGAGATTGACTTATAACATTCCTTGTTTGTACTGTATCTTTTTTGGTTTGGGTATACAAGACATGCTAGCTTCAAACAATTAGTTGAACATTGCTTTCTTTTTTTCTACCTGTTGGCAGTGTTTGTACACCAATGAATGACCACATGCCAGGCAAGGTTTAAGTTTTAAATTTATTTACATAAGGAAGGTGATATCAATGCCCCAAACACAATTTTGATAGCACTAAATCTAATTTTGTGAGTGTGTGTGTTTTGTTGGTACTAATGGATCGGTCATAACTTTATTATATTTAACAAAGTAGAGTTAAATGTGAATGTAGTTCCATTACCAGGCTTCAAGGAAAGTTAGATGATTTTTGCCTTATCTCCTTGTAACATGATAACTAGACCTCTGAAAAACAGACTATTAATACTTGCTATGGCATCTGAACATATAAATAAATGATACTTGTTTGAAGTTTTTTTTGTTGTTGTTTTGCTTTGTTTTGTTTTTTTAGACGGAGTGTTGCTCTGTCGCCCAGGCTGGAGTGCAGTGGCAGGATCTCGGCTCACTGCAAGCTCCACCTCCCGGGTTCACGCCATTCTTCTACCTCAGCCTCCCCAGTAACTGGGACTACAGGCGCCCGCCACCATACCCGGCTAATTTTTTCTATTTTTAGTAGAGATGGGGTTTCACCGTGTTAGCCAGGATGGTCTCGATCTCCTGACCTCGTGATCCACCCGCCTCGGCCTCCCAAAGTGTTGGGATTACAGGCGTGAGCCACTGCGCCCGGCCTGAAGTGTTGTTTTTATAAACTACTATAGTCAATCACAATTGTGTCTTGCATAACTTAAGAGTACTGGCTTCAAAGTCTGCCTTCCTGGGTTCAGATCTTAGATCCTGATATTTCTGTGTGATGTCGGGCGAGTTACTTAGCCTCTCTGTGACTTAGTTGCCCCCAGTTGGGAAAAGAGAGATAATACCTCATGTTTGTTATGGGGCTTAAGTGAGTGAGCATTTGTTGAAGCACACAGAATAAGTTTTGTATCTAGGAAGGGTTTTATATGCATTAGCTAGTATTTTTTTTATCATGTTCTATACCGTTTTTCTTCTAAACATATTAGAACACTTCACATCAGCTATCTGGCCCAGCATCAGAACCTTTGTGTATGTGGCAAGAAATTCCCCACTTAATATTTGGAGTAGTTGAATGTTGGAGGTTTGTGACTAGATTATAGATAAACCAGCCTGAGAGGGGCAAAGTGCTGACTATAAGCTTAGATCCAAGGTATGTTTTTTATTATCTTACACTTATTTCACTAATTGTATTAAATAAAAGAGTAAGAAAATTACATTTAATGTTTGATCTGCCTTTTGATCCATATGTTTTCTCAGATGCTGTCTGGCAATTAATGTACTTGATGAAATCACTGATTAGTATTGTGCTGAATTATTTATCTTTTAATTTTAAAGATTTAAGTAAAACAAATTGTAGGAAGCAAAAAATTGAGATTGGCTATTATGGTTTTCTTATTAGGAAAGTCTTCTCATTTCAGTTCCTTATCTTTATTTGTTTGCTGTTAAATAACCTTTTATATCAATATGGCCTAGATCTAAGACTGATTTCTATTACTATTGTCAGATAATTTTCTATGAATGTAAATATGTCTTAACATTTAGATAAAATTCCCCATGTTCTATAACTATATATTCAATTTGTCAATTGTAGGGAATAATTTTATAACTCTACCCTTCCATGTTAAATAATAAGTAGCAACCATTGAAGTATGGGTAAGGATTCCAACAGTTTGAACACAGTCTGTCACATTTTCTCCAAATGAAATGTTACTTTTTTGGTCAATCAGGGCACATCTGGAAAAATATTTTTAATGCATGTAAATATCTGTCTCCTCTCATATTAAACTGGCTGATGCTCAACATCTAAAATTGGATATGTACAAACTAACTTGCCAAGCAAGTAAGGAATTTTTTTTGGAGGTGGCATCTGAAAAAGAATAATATAAAATTTAATGGGATTTTTGTTACATAATTAGTTTAAAAATTAAAAACTGTGCAAATATAATTATGCCAAATACAATAGAAAAAGGTGCCTCAACTGTGATTAAAAATGATCCTGATGTAGTATACAGTTTTTAGAATTTACTCCAGTAAGTTATTTTCTGAGTAATGAGATGGTGTGAGTTTTTCCCCAAAAACAAGAGAGAAGAAAAGGAAGAGAAGTATGAAACAAGGAAAAAGAGTAAGAAAAAAGAGAGTGAATTTCTATGGTGTTCATTACAGCCAAAATTAAGAAAAAATACATAAAAGTAGGTAAATCTATAGTATATTTCAGCTTTATGTTATTCAAATAGAAAATACATACACAACTGGACTATATATATATATTTAACTGGAGTAATAGATTTTGGTGTTCATATGTATTCATGTCTATATATTATAGATAATGTTAATGCATATAATATAGACTGATTTCTATTACTATTGTCAGATAATTTTCTATGAATGTAAATATGTCTTAACATATAGATAAAATTCGCCATGTTCTATAACTATATATTCAATTTGTCAATGCACCATTTTATAACTATGCCATATATAATATATATATGTCTAATTTCATATTTAGAAATGTGGTGTCAGACAAGTTACTTAGCCTCTCTGTGACTTAGTTGTCCCCATCTGGAAAAGAGAGATGATACCTCATCTGTTTGTTATGGGGCTTATGTGAGTGAGCATTAAGCATCCTTTATTACAAGGATGTCTAGGAGAAATTTTTGTCTAATTATTCCAAGAATGATATATATTTTGAATAGTTCTATTTTTATATTATATATGGCATAGTTATAAAATGGTGCATTAAATCAGATTAGCAAACTAATAGTTGTTGAAACATTAAATGAAATAATGTATGTAAAGTTCTTAGTATAGTGCTGACGCTTTGCAGGTATTAAATGCAGATGTTATTAATGCTGTATTGTTACTACTACTGGTAATACTAGCAGTAGAAGTAAGGTCTTAAAAACTTTTATAAAAATGTTTGAAACACCAAAGGCATAATAGTTGGAAGAAGATTTCCCTAGTGATATGCTGGTTTTTGAGGAAATGCATACCTTTCCCTAATCAATCAAAATAATGTTATTAATATTTATCTCTGTAAAGGCTTACAATATACTTTCAAAAACAGGGTTATACAGACATGCATAAAAATATTTTAATGAGAAAAAAGTACTGAAAAAATGAAATTCAGAAGACAATAAATAATTGCTACTTCAAATTTTCAGGACTTAAGATAGTATATACTAATTAAATTTTTTTTTTTTTTTTTTTTTTGAGATGGAGTCTCACTCTGTCGCCCAGGCTCCAGTACAGTGGTGTGATCTCGGCTCACCGTAAGCTCGGCCTCCCGAGCTCACGCCATTCTCCAGCCTCAGTCTCCCGAGTAGCTGGGACTACAGGCGCCTGCCACCATGTCCGGCTAATTTTTTGTATTTTTAGTAGAGATGGGATTTCACAGTGTTAGCCACGATGGTCTCGATCTCCTGAGCTCGTGATCCGCCTGCCTCGGCCTCAAAAGTGCTGGGATTACAGGCATGAGCCACCGCGCCGGACCTAATTACAATTAAAAAAAATATATTAATATACCTGGAAGAAGAAAAGTTGCCAAAGAAATTAGATTTAGGCTGAATCATGATGGATGATTCGAGTTGATCCCGAAGAAAAGTCACTGTAAAAGCAGTTACCAAACTCAACTAAAAATGTTATTGGAAATTAAATATATCAAGTAGATGGGCAGTAATAGATACTTCAGTAATACCACAGGAGGAGGTTAAGGAATAAACAACAAAGGTATGAGTACCAAGTGTAATTAGATGAACAGAAAGCTGATAATTGGAATGCATTCCATTGGGCCCCAAAAGAGCTACATATTCTAAACTATACTTTGGTGCAATATTATTAGTCTCATATGTTGATATTTATTTAAATTATCAACTCGAGGTAACTCACTGCTTATTTTTAAAGAATAATGTTCATGGACGTTTTACTTACATCATGTGGTATCTTTATTAGAAGGATGTCTAGGAGAAATTCTTGTCTAATTATTGTTGCAAGAATGACACATATTTTGAATGTGTATTTCAAATTTTTATATTTTTGTTTTTATATTATAAATTGAATAATTAACCATATCCATGTAGAACATTAGAACTGCATAGCCTAATATAACTCAGATAAAAATTGCCAGTGTATAGTGAAACAGAAGCATAAGTAGTGAAGATGGAGAACGGAGTATGTTCTTACAGTGCCTCTGGAATTTTTCAGCCAATGACACAGCAGTGAGACAGAGAGGCATTTCATTAGAACAGTCTCAAGAGATCAAGTAGGAATGAGAATAAAGAGAAAGATTATAGCCATGAAATGCTGTAGGAATTGTCAGCTCCTTCTTCCTACCTCCCAACTCCTTGGAACATACACACACACATGCACTCACACAATAGAGCCACATAAGATAATTTACTGTGTATGTGGCACAAAATAAGTATTTTACTAATATTTCCCTGCTTGACTGTTTTTCAAGACTAGATACTGGTTATGAAAATAAAATAGAAATATGCACAAAATTGAAGAAAGGGAAAAGGGCAGGGGACGAGTGGGGAGAGAGTAAAAAAGGTTTCATTGGTTCAAGTACAAAGTTAATGTAGAGTAGAATTAAACAGTGAGACTAGATATAATGTTTGGTAGCAGATGTAGAAGTTAGGAACAGATGTTGTAAGGCTCTGATTATAACACAAGAGTTTAATTTTATTCTCTAACTTAATAGAAAACTGTTTTAGACATTTGTGTAGGATACTCATGTTATAATGTATTATAGGAAGATTAATTTGGTAATGTAACCTCAGTCTAGTCTCACAATTATTTATAAAGTAGCTACCATTTTTATGATGATATGCTAAGTGCTTCAGGTGATGTAATTTGACTTTGTGTTTAAAAGTTTGACCAAGATGGGTTTAATAGTTACTATGCAACAGGGATAGTGCTAGGTATTTGGAGTCAAACAGGTGGGAATGGGAGAATAAGGAAGACAAGAACACAAATAATAAAACATGTTTGATTTAGCTAGGTTCATATGAACAGTGTGTAATCAAATGCTATGAAAATTTTAAAAAGGCAGAAATTGCATTCAATTTGCTATAGAGGACAGCGGCCGCTAGATTTTTCAACATAGTTGGTTCTGCCTATATCAGCACCTTATCACTTGGTAAACAAAAAAACCTCCCAGCCCTCCTGAAGAATACTGTCAGCTTCTGATATCTTGTTCTTTCATAATAAATCCATTTTAGTGTACCCACTTCTCTGAGCCCTTAGTCTCATCTTTTGTGGTTTACCATGAGAATTTTAGCATCTAATCTAATGAGAGTACTAGCCATTTTCCAAGCTTCCATCAGTCATCTGAGAAGGGCATTAGAACTATCTCCCAGAGCCCTTAAAATGATGTTAAATCTTGTGGCAAGGTAGAGTTCTCCCACACTAAGAAATCTCCCTTCTGTAGCACCCTCAGGATCTATTTATAGGCAAACTCCCATTTTTTTTCCTCAGTAGTTGTTAACCACAACCTGGCATGACTTGTGGAATATAATTATTCTCCTCCCTTAGCAACTTTGGTGCTTCCTTCTTGGGACTTGATTGGATTTGACTCAATTTGTTTGTTTAGTGGCTACAGGACAGTTCTCCAGGTGGCTTAATACTTGAACTGACACAATTCTCTCCTGTTTCTTGCTCGCAGTTTTCGAGAATAACTTGACTGTGCTGGGAATACCCCATCCTGAGACTGGGGAGGGATTAGTCAGAATAGCTCAGGGCTGTTTTCTGCTCTCTTAGAAACAGCATGTCCTTCAATACATTCACACAGCATGTCTTGTTTCCTCTGAGGTAAATAACCTGGGTGGGATGCATTTTGGAATTCCTCAGTAGTGGTGCAAGTAGAGTATACAAAGTAGGGACACCCTGGGCAGTTTACCTGAGCCTGGGAGACCAGTTCATAAGAATTGTATGCTTCCATTGTTGCTTGTTGCCTATGTATAAATAATACATCCAGTTTATATAACTTACTGCATGAATAGATGTTCTGTGTCACTGATATCAGATAAGTTAGTAACCAGTGCACTGTTAGCCAGCTTGATAGTGGCCAATAGAAAAGAGAGATGTCAATTATAAGGGAGAAAAGTATTGTCTGTAAGGTACCTGTCTAGTCTTCAATCAAAACAGGGGCTACTATCATCTGACAAAGAGAGTAGGAACCTTCTAAAAACCCAGGAAATTCAGTGTAATCAGAGCTTTCAGTGTTCTTGAGACTACTCATTTAAATCATTTGTAATATCAGGGTGAACGGTGGCTGAAAACCTAACCTCTTCTTAATTCAGCCATTCTTGCAAATTAATTATGCACCCCAAATTCAGCTCATCCTGTCATCTGGCTCCAGGAAAGAAGAATCTCTTCAAATTTTATCAAAGAACATTATATAGCACAACAGTTGATATGAGTCAGGTATTTTCTCTATGGAAAGCATTTATGATGCTCAGCAGCAGGCGCAGCCTCTCTAATTGTTCTTTCTCCTCGACTTCTCAAGTGCCTGAGCTACAGCATCAAACTGTGCATCCCCTTCCAGTTCCTAAATGTGAACATTTTAGCAACTGTACTTTGTCATGCCAGGGATCATCAATATTTTACCTTTCACCAGTAATGTGGTCCTCATTGTTACATGGCCAAAGAGTGAATCAACTCTAGGATCCTCTTCTTGGAGTCTGTTTCTTAAGATCCTTTGTGTTATTAACTGTTTTAGTTCAGAGCCTGAATAAGCAGAGCCTGAGATGAGATGATCACGCGATAGATTTCTGGAATGTATACTCTTAGTGTAGAATCTGTAAAGGAGTGAGAGTATGTCAAAGAAAGAAGCTAGGAAAAGATGTGTGTTTAGCTTAAGTCTAGCCTTAGCCTGACTTCATTAGAAACTCTATGGTACCACAACTTTGTCTCACTTGGAAGAAATGAGGCTGGACTTCTGAACCCCATTTCATTCAGTCATTGGTGAGGGGACAGTTCAAGAACAGAGCATAGCCTTCCAGGCATTTCTGGACAAAACAACTTTTAACAAGAATGAAACATTAAAAATGAATTCAGTCTCTTCATTACATATACCAACAGCAACTACTAGAGAAGGCCACTCTAACTTTTACCTCTTAATTTAAAAACCTGTGAATCCTGGCTATTGAGGACATGGTACCACACATTAGCTGGTATTTCAGCATATTTAACACGTCTTGAAGAATAAAACCCTGACTCTGAAACATTGCTGTCCTCAAGCTGACACCCTAAGTGAACTTTAACAGACCATTGTGGCATATCATTCATCCTGTTTCTTAAATATAAGGTATACAATCAAATACTTGGAACTATTGAAATATTTTCTTTGCTGTGAAATTGTCCTTTGGGCTGAGGCAACATTGCATGGGATAACATGTCAACAGATGAATTATTATAAAAAGCCACATGTTCTGCTGGTGGAAGGAAAACTCATTTTGCTGTAAGTAGCACTTCAGAGTGAGAGTGAATTCCTACACCCTCCAGGTTGAAAGGGATCTGATGAGTCACATCTTCAGGTAAATAACAAGTCTTCTCAAATTATGCCACATCTAGGGCTCAATCTTTCTTTCAACTGCTGGCAGCAGCAATAGCTAGATCAGCCTTGATAAGATGGAACTCAGGCTGTTAAACGAATGTGTAACTTCCATTCTGCTACAATGACATATACGTTCATTGCCCTATTGAGCCAACACTTGTATGGCCAAGAAGAGAGGCTAACTGGCATCCACAGAACCAGCGATTCTATCCATCCAGCTTTGGAGAATTCCCTCTGAAGTGGATGCTCTCTGAGGACATTAATGCTCGACTATTTGTAAGATTTCTGTTCAATTTCATTATTCCAGCCACATAATTCTTACCCACGCATCCTTGTCTTTTATCCTCTAGATCAGTTTATGTCTAGCTCCTTACCAGCCAGACAAGGTGGTTTTCACTGCTCAGAAGTCCACGCACATTTGTACATGAGGTACTTCTCCCTCTATATGAACTGAATGGATATATTGCTTCATGCTCTGCTTATCATATTTCTTTACACTAATGTCATTTTTGCCCAGGTATGTATACAATGAAATGGTACAGTAATGAATGCAGTCTTGTTATAGATAGCACCGTCACATTTGTGAACTGAGTTCAAATTATTTCTTTTTCATTAAGACTGTTGAACAGATCATTATATGAGACCACAGGTATGAGTTGAAGAGGTTTTGGTGAGACATATAGGTATCATGGCTATTTGGGTCACCTTTTAATTCATGCCTTTTGAACCTGCTCTGTTGGTAACTTGAATGCGCCATTCAAATACAATGGTTTTAGTTGTGCCTATTTTCCTGTTTGGGGAAACTGATTATAGCCACCTCATGATGAGCAGCTTCAGTCACAATGTAATTTGTTGTCGGAGTTTCAAACATTGACTAGTGTTCCGTTGCAGAACAGGTAAAATTATTCCAGAACCAAGGGGTACTTATACTTGGTCCTTCTTAGAATGTTGCATCTTACTTCACAGGTCATGAAATGTAAATAAAGATTTTCCAAGTTATCAAGTATATCTGCACATTATATATCTGGAGAACAGACAACTCACTGCAGGCTGGGTCTATGGAACCACTGGAAATGCTGTGTTACACATTTTGGCCAAACAAATCATTTATCATCTGACCTATTAGCCCCAGTCTAATCAGAAATCATGGAATATTGCATTCCATAGTATGAATCTTGGTTCAGACCTTGTATGTCCTGTCTTTGAAAAGTCAAAATATTTCCCATTCCCTAGGGCACAGGTGCCATGGAAATTGGTTCAAGTCAAAATACAGGGGAAAATTGTAGGCATTTTTTTTTAACATGTTACATTAGCAGGACAGTTCCCTTCTCAAGGAATTCTGAGTCAGTTAATAGAATTAGGTCTTGAAACTCAGTGAGGGAGAACAATTTCTATTGTAGCTTTTTTTTTTTTTTTTTGTACAAGTGAACACAGCAATGGTACTGTTTATTAGATTTAAAAATCAATGAACTGTATTGTTATTTTTATCATAGTATATATTTTAATTTTTTTCTTTTTTTT
>NW_012105209.1:1054746-1079613 GCF_000951045.1 Mandrillus leucophaeus | reverse complement strand
GATAGGCCCCGGTGTGTGATGTTCCCCTTCCTGAGTCCAATTGATCTCATTGTTCAGTTCCCACCTATGAGTGAGAACATGTGGTGTTTGGTTTTCTGTTGCAATAGATGATAGTTTTCTGATTGCTGAAAATGGATTTCTTTTTTTGCAAGATGAGCAACATCTTATATGTCTGTCTTCCTGAGGAACATTAATAGCTCTTCAATATATGCCTGTGTGGTGAGGCATCTTTATTATCACTCTAAACTTGCTGCCTTTTATGATGATCACATCTACCTGCATATATGGATTAAGTGTTGACATCTAGCTTCTGGCATTCTGGGATCTCCTCATCTCCAGTTTATATATTAAGGAGCCTGGTTCCACAGAAGCATCTCCTACTGTAAACCTTGTCCTGCAAAGGATAGCTACCATCAAAATTCTCAAAGATTCTTTTGTCTTCATCAGTTAATTTCTTACTGGCCTAGTGAAAGGTCTTGCTGAGCAACATGTTCAGGTGGTGCATTCTTAGTGCTTACAAAGAAAAAAAAAATCCATCTCAATAGTCCCACTTTTCTGAGTTTTCTGATCCCTTGTTCAGTACTATATCAAAAACTTTTCCATTTCTTTTGCTGTAAGTAATTTTTATTTTCAGATTTCCAGTAGTGATCCCAGCTGACTTTTAGGTCTGGCTGCAAGTGTTGTTGCAAATATATTTAATCCTATGTAACACATGAGTGCTCCATGTGATTAAAATCTCCCCACACCAGTCCCGTATGTCTCAGTCATTCCTTCAGCCCAGTCCAGCACATCAACATCCACTTTGGCACATGCATTCTCATTTCCTGCAAATACATATTTATCAGGTTCTGCATCTTGGGCAAAATATATGGATTTGTGTGTGTGTATGTATGTTTATATACTTATATATACACAAATATATAAAATACATATAATTTTTTCTCTGAGAAGTGGTTGATAAAACCTTAATGATTTTGAAACTCAATAAGCACATTTATACCTAATACTTTTGGTATATCCAGAATATCTAAATCTTAAAACTCAAGCATAAGACAAACAGCTGATTAAAAATTGAGCAAAATACTTGAGAAGGCATTTAACAAAATAAGATAGACAAATGGTCACAGAAATATGTAAAGACGTTTAGCATTAGACATCAGAGAAATCCAAATTATAAACACAATGAGATACCACTACAGAGACATAAGAATGGCTAGAATTATAGTAATTGTCATACTAAGTGTTGAATGGAATGTGTTTGAAACTTGATCTCTCATATAATTTGTCAGCTTCTTATAAAGACATATCATATATGCCATTTATTCAATGTATTACTTCTCAGCTCTGAATGCACCCTTCAATGTATGTTCTATGATAAACAATTGGATACTGTTAAAGATTTTTCCTTTAAAGTGTGTACAATGTCAAGTTTTCTCAGTAGAGAGTGCTGGTAAAACACTGTAAGAACCTAGGGTTCTTGAAATTTCCCACTTGCACCTGAGTAGAAGGTAAGGGTCTGTCTATAGATCACAGATTACTTGGGGGCAAAAATGGGGGTAGAACTGACTGCAAAGTGGTGAAAGAAACTACAGGGTAATAAAAATGTTCTATATATTGAATTAGGGTGATTACATGGTTGTACAAAAGTGTCAAAGCTCATAAAACTGTTTACCTAAGTTGTATGCATTTCATTTTGTGTAAATGACACCTTAAAACAATTTATTTAAAAAAAAACATAGAGCGTGTGGACAAATGAATGGAACTTTAGAGTGTGTTTCAGAAGACCTGGATTTGATTCACAATTGACTCTCTAACATTGAAAAAAATCATCTGACATAGACACTTTCTGCTTTCCCCTAACACAAACAAAGCACATTCTATCCAGCTCTGAGGAAAAGAGATTGTGAAAAACATTCCATGATGTTGTATTTCTAGAAGAAAAAAGAAATTGCAAGGTTGAGGGGGAAAATGAATTTGTCACTTGCACTAGATTTAAACTAAAGTTTGGCTGCAAAACTAAGATTTAATCAAAACAGAATAAACAAGAAAGATGGATAAATGTATGAGTTATAAAAAAAAGAAACGAGAAGGAAACAAGTCATTTGTGCACTAATTCAACAGGCATCTGGGTAGATACCTTGTACCAAGCCTTGTGCTAACATCAGGAGAAACAAGTTCTCTTTAGTTAAGAGGAGTCTAATAGGCAAGTAAAGCCACATATTTATAATTGGACAATATATTTTATTGATGGAGGTAATCCCAGTGTGCTTTCCAGAGTGTACCACTGTGGGAGTAAGACCTGGATACGATGAGGGGTGTACGAGATTGGTGAAGTAGAAGAGGTGATAGAGAAAGAAATGCCAAATTTATTTAGTAATGTTGAGCAAAAAAAAGAAATGGCAAAATTAGTGGAAAATAATGAATTTGGCTTTGCATAGGTCAAACATTGGTGATTATAATGCTGCCTTATAAGATTTGATAGTGGAAGATATGGACATACATGAAATCCCCAAGAAGAGGATTAGAGAAAGTACAACAGAAATTCAAGTATTAAAAGTCAAAATTAAGGTGTCATTTTTAATGAAGGGTCAATATGAGGAAGAAGTAACTGTGCTATTAGGCTACCAGCATTTCATTGAGGGTGTTCAGATGTGACCCTGAATCAGAGCTATTTGCTAAGTTGGTTTTGGTAGCAGCCTTTAAGCTACACTGCATTAATATGAAAAGTAATGGCAGGTAATAGTAAATTTTAGAATGATGTAATAAAAGATGCTTCACATTTCAATAGTTTTATGACTGTAAAAACAAATTTTAAATATCCGATTTCATTGAATTTTTGCAATCTTTTAAGGTGGACAGGAAAGATATATTTATCATTTTCTGTTCAAGGAAATAAAATCTCTATCAACTTTAAAGATCTGCCAGAGATCTTACAGCTAGTAAATGACAGAAATGGGACAAACACCTGAGTCATATTCCTAACCCAATGCGGTTTCTACTATACTGCTTAATAGAAGATAGTATTTTCCTACTTTGTGCACTTAACTAATGGGAATTATGATAATTACCACTTTCACTCTGCAAGATGAAGCACATTAAGGGTGGACTAGGGTAATAGGGGTGAAAATAGGGAAGACTGAGTTTGAACATATGCAGAATTTTTGTTAATATTCCAACATGCCTCTCCACTGATGATGAATTTCAGATAATAATGATTATCACTATTGGAATTAATTTTCTGTATGACTATATTGTAACCATTTAATGTAACTGATTTGCTTTTACTGGCAATTATAGACTCTCACTATTAACTTAATGCATGTTTTTCTATTACCCATATATTTTATGTGATATTTAGAAGTTTGGGGCATAAAAACTATAAAAGAAATCTACATAAACCACGTTAAATTATGCTTCCAATAATCCTGAGAGCTTCAATAATACTAATGCCAACCTTCATATCTAAACAAAATGCTGCTACTTGCAGTACACAGGATGTATGCTGCTTTGAGTAAAAGTGATGGATTTGTCCCGGTCCATGTACTCTCTGTCCCTGGATTTAACTTGTGGCATGATGATGAATATTTACAAGAGGGATGTCTAAGTAAGCAGTATTATTTTTGGCCCTGATGAGTCTAAGATAAATCTATGATGTGAGCAGCCTCTGTCTATCTTAGGGGAACAACAGAAAATATTATGTGAAAGTGATTTAATCTCTTGGGAGAAAAAAAGTGCTTTTAGACCCACATAACAATATAATTATGTTGTACAGTGTTTGACACATCTTGCCTTACTATAGGGAATAAGATTAATCTATATCATGGTTAAATATAAATAAATTGGCATGCCTTGTGTATGTTTAAGGTCATGAGCAATCTAATTTTCCTGGAGCTAATAGTAACTAATATATTATCCATGAGACTGTCCTTGGAAAGAAGTGGAGAGTAAACATAACCCTTAATTTAGAGACCGATTCTACAGTAACTCAGACAGGAGTTCAATGTTAATTTTTTGAATAATTTTTATGATTAAAGTGTTTTCAATAAATTATTCGCAACCTAAAAATGTCCTCACATTTTTGCATCTATTGTGGTTCTTACCACAGTCTTCCCTGTATTGTCATCATTTTGTGATTTTCTTAACTCTCTACTTGAGAATAATCTTTCAAAATTCAAATTGAGCCTTACTCTTTGTTGCGTTTCTCATGATACCTGTCAGAGGAACCTGATGACAATGAATATTGAATAAATGCTTTTTGAATGAAAAATGTATGAAAGAATATGTATCTATTACTAAAAGATATAGAAACTTGATCTATAAGAAGACATACTGCTTCATCTTATTCTCAGTGTATTTGTGCTTGGAAGGCTATACAGAGAAAGTGTATTTATTTAAATATGAGCAAATATTACTTATCAAGCCCTACTATGTGCCAGACACTGTTCTTGATATTGAATAAATAGCAGGAAATTAAACAGATAAATCTAAAGCCTAATGAAGGTTGCATCCTAGTGGATGGCAGTAGACAAGAAGCAAACACACACATAAACTATAGAAAATATGACATGGGGATAACAGCTATCAAGGAAAATAAAGTAGAAAAAGTAGATAGGAAGTGACTGGTTGAGTACATTATGATTTATACTGTGAAGGTACGGAAGAGCCTCACTGAAAGAGCTGGTCTTTGGAAAAAAGACTTAATGGAGGTCAGGGAGTAAGTCCCATAGATGCTTGACAGAAGGGCAATCTCAGCAGAGTGTTCTTTTCTAGCACCATTTCTCCAGAAAGCATGGAAAAGCAAGAGGGTTCCTTTTCCTGTAATTAATAAAAGCAAATATGAAAATAAAAGAAGATGACATCTGAGAAACGATGGGGAGGTAGATACATAGATGTGTGTACATCATCATGTCAGTATGGGCCTTTATAGAAAGCAAGAGAATGCCATTTGGAGGCTTGTGGCTTGTTTTAGTAATCACTCTGGCAGCAATGTTGAAATTAAACTTCAGATTAAAAAGGAATTGCCATGAAGATCAGTGTAGAAGACTTTTGCAAAAATCCAGGAAATCTGATAGTAGGGGGAAAATTGCTTCAATGTTGGTTGAGAACAGTGTGATTTTAGAAACATTTTGAGGGTAGAACCAACAGGATTTATTGACAGGTTGCATGTGGGATATGAGAAAGGAAAAGGCTCATAGATGACTACAGAGTTTTCGGATTGAGGAACTAAAAGAATAAAGATACCATTAATGGACACACGGAAGACTGTGTATGGGAAGAGGTTAAATATTTTTTAAATTTCTGATTTTTATGATGAGTATTACAACCAGGTGGAGATATAAATTTGAAGAGCAGAAGTGGCATTCTGCCAGAGAATAGAGATTTAGAAGTCATTGACATTTAGATAGTTCCCACAGCCATCAAGAGAGTGAATGAAAATGAAGGAGAGGAGGGCAAGGAACGTGAGGATAGAAGAGAGGAGAGAAAAAGGAAGAGAAGGGAAGCAAAATTAATAGATTATTAAAATGTTCCAATATTAAGAGAGACCAGAAAAGGAGGCTATATTGTATTATTTTCTATTGTGTTTTAACAAAATACTACAAACGTAGTGGCTTACTATAGCACAGTCTTTCTTAGAATTCTGAAAGCCAGAAATTGAAAATGGCCTTCACTGGGCTAAAACCAACAGGACTGCACTTCTGGAGCATCTGTGGGGAATGTAGTTCCTTGCCTTTTCCAGCTTCTAGAGGCTACCTGCATTTTTTGGTATGTGACCCTTTTCTCCTATTTTTTTTTAATCTTTTAAGTTTGGGGTTACATGTGCAGGTTTGTTACACAGATAAACTTGTGTCATGGAGGACTGCTGTACAGATTATTTCATCACCCAGGTATTAAGCCTAGTACCTGTTAGTTATTTTTCCTGATCTCTCTCCTCTCACCCTTCTACCCTCCACTATCCAATAGACCCCAGTATGTGTTGTTTCCCTCTATGTACCCATGTGTTCTTATTATTTAGCTCCCACTTATATGTGAAAACATGTATTTAGTCTTCTGTTCCTGCATTAGTTTGCTAAGGATAATGGCCTCCAGCTCCTTCCATGTCCCTCCAAAGGGCATGATCTTGTTCTTTTTTATGGTTGCATAGTATTCCATGATGTATATGTACCAAATTTTCTTTATCCTGTTTATTATTGATGAGCATTTAGGCTGATTCCATGTCTTTGCTATTGTAAACAGTGCTGCAATGAACATATGTGTGCATGTGTCCTTATAACAGAATGATTTTTATGCCTTCGGGTATATACCCAGGAATGGGATTGCTGAGTCAAATATTATTTCTGTCTTTCGCTCTTCGAGGAATTGCCACACTGTCTTCCCCAATGAGTGAACTAATTTACACTCCAAACAATGGTGTATAAGTGATCCTTTATCTCTACAACCTCGCTAACATTTTCTTTTTTTTAACTTTCTAATAGTAGCCATTCTGACTGTTGTGAGATGTTATCCCATTGTGGTTTTGATTTGCATTTCTCTAATATTCAGTGATATTTAGCTTTTTTTTTCATATGATTAATGGCCCCATCAATTTTCCCCATTGGAAAATGTTCATGTCCATTGTCCATTTTTTGTTTTTTGGTTTTTTTCTCATAAATTTAAGTTCCTTGTAGATGCTGGATATTAGATGTTTGTCAGAAGTATAGTTTGCAGAAATTTTCTCCCATTTAGTAGTTTGTCTGTTTATTCCATTTATAGTTTTTTTTTTCTTGCTGTGTGCAAAAGCTCTTTAGTTTAATTAGATCCTGTTTGTCATTTTTCACTTTTGTTGCAATTCCTTTTAGTGTCTTCATCATGAAATCTTTTTCTGTGCCTATGTCCTGAATGTTACTGCCTAGATTGTCTTCCAGAACTTTTATAGTTTGGGGTTTTACATTTGAGTCTAATTCATCTTGATTTGATCTTTGCTTCTGGTGTAAAGAAGGGGTAAAATTTCAGTTTTGTACATATGGCAAGTCAGTTATTGCAATATCATTGATTGAAAAGGGAATTGTTTCCCCAGTGCTTGTTTTGGTTAGGTTTGTCAAAGATCAGTGTGTAGTCTTATTTCTGGGTTCCTCATTCTGTTTCATTGGTCTAATGTGTCTGCTTCATTGATCTAATGTGTCTGCTTTTGTACAAGTACTATGCTGTTTTGGTTACTGTAGCCCTGTAGTATAGTTTGAAGGTGGGTAGCATGACGCCTCCAGCTTTGTTCTTTTCGCTTAGTATTGCCTTGGGTATTTGGGCTCTTTTTTGGTTACATATGAATTTTAAAATAGTATCTTCTAGTTCTGTGTAGAATTTCAATGGTAGTTTAAGAGTAATAGCATTAATCTGTAAACTGTTTTGGGCAGAATGGCCATTTTAACAATATTGATTCTATGAGCATGGAATGTTTTTCTATTTGTGTCATCTTTGATTTCTTGGACCAGTAGCTTGTAGTTCTCCTTGTAGAAATATTTCACCTTCCTAGTTAGCTCTAATCCTAGGTTTTTATTCTTTTTGTGGCAATTGTGAATGGGAGTTCATTTCTGATGTGGCTCTTGGCTAGACTTTTGTTGGTGTATAGCAATGTAAGTGATTTTGGCACATTGATTTTGTATCTTGAGACCTTCCTGAAGGTGCTCATCAGCTTAAAAAGTTTTTGGGCTGAGACTATGGGGTTTTGTATATATAGGATCATGTTGTCTGCAAAAGGGGATAATTTTACTTCTATTCATACTATTTGGATATGCTTTATTTCTTTCTCATGACTGATTGTCCTGGCCAGGACTTCCAATACTATGTTGAATAGGAGTAGTGAGAGAGGACATCCTTGTGTTGTGCCAGTTTTCAATAGAAGTGCTTCCAGCTTTTGCCCATTCAGTATGATGTTGGCTGTGGATCTGTCATATGTGGCTCTTATTATCTGGAGGTACATTCCTTCAATACCTAGCTTATTGAGAGTTTTTAATATGAAAGTTGCAGAAAAATCTTTTGATAAAATTCATCTATTGAGATAATCGTGGTATCTGTCTTTAGTTCTGTTTATATGATGAGTCACATTTATTGATTTGCAAATGTTGAACCACACTTGCATGACAGGGATTAAGTCTATTTAATTGTAGTGGGTAAGTTTTTTGTTGTGCTGTTGGATTCAGTTTGCCAGTATTGTGTTGAGGATTTTTGCATGCATTTTGATCAAGAATATTGGCCTGAAGTTTTCTTTTTTGTTGTCTGTCAGTTTTCAGTATCAGGATTAGGCTTGCCTCATAGAATGAGTTAGTAAGAAGTCTCTCCTTTTCAAATTTTTTGGAATAGTTTCAGTAGAAATGCTACCAGTTCTTCTTCATACATTGGGTAGAATTAAGCGGTGATTGCATCTGGTCCTGGTCTTTTTTTGGTTGGTAGCCTACTTAATACTGCCTCAATTTCAGAGCTCATTACTGGTCTGTTCAGGGATTCAATTTCTTCCTGGTTCAGTCTTGGGAAGGTGTTTGTGCCCAGGAATGTATCCATTTCTTCTAGATTTTCCAATTTATTTGCATAGAGGTGTTTATAGTATTCTCTGATGGTTTGTATTTCTGCAGGTCAGTGGTAATATCCCTCTTGTCATTTCTGACAGTGTTTATTTGAATCTTCTTTCTTTTCTTCTTTATTAGTATAGGTAGTGGTTTATCTATTTTATTAATTTTTTCAAAAACCAGATCCTGGATTTGTTGATCTGTTGAACGGTTGTTCATGCCTATATCTCCTTCAGTTTGGCTCTAATTTTTGGTTAATTATTATTATGGTTAATACTGAGTGTCAACTTGGATTGAAAGATACAAAGTATTGATCCTGGATGTGTCTATGAGGATGTTGCCAAAGAGATTAACATTTGAGTCAGTGGGCTGGGGAAGGCAGATCCACCCCTAATATGGTAGACACAATCTAATCAGCTACCAGCAAATATAAAGCAGGCAGAAAAACATGAGAAAGAGAGACTGGCCCAGCCTCCCAGCCTACATCTTTGTCCTATGCTGAATGCTTCCTGCCCTCCAACACTGGACTCCAAGTTCCTCAGTTTGGGGACTTGGACTGGCTGTCCTTGATCCTCAGCTTGTAGACAGCCTATTGTGGGACCTTGTGATCATGTAAGTTAATATTTAATAAATCCACATATATATATATATATATATGTGTGTGTGTGTGTGTTTGTGTGTGTGTGTGTGTATATATATATATCTCCTATTCTGTTCCTCCAGAGAACCCTGACTAATACAGATTTTGTTACCAGGAATGGTTCTAGAGAAACAGAATATTAAGGATGGCATTCTTTCATTGGTTTGGGGGTTTCTGGAGTTGGATGCTTAATATGATTAGACCCCAAAATGCTAAGGACTCTACTTCTAATAATATGGAGAACACTGATAGTACTTGGCATGAATGGTTTAGAGAGTTATGCAAAATAAATGCATTTGACACTCCTGATTCACCGCTTGTGAGATGCAAGGAGTTTACTAACTCTCTACATGATACCTTTGACCATATGTGGAGAACCAAGGAACATAATGAAGCTGGTTGGTTATTTCTAAGATCAGTGGACAAAGTGATGAAAGAAAATGATGAACTCAGCAGTTCTGTCTCTGACTTCAGAAGCAGATACTTAGCCTCAAATCTTCTAAGATTGTCCTGATACTTTTGTCTCCTGTAGAGAAAGAGCTGAAATTGTGGAAAAACAGACACAAGCCCTTATCATGAGAGTAGCTGACCTGCAATGAAAGATGCATGCACAGACTCACCATATGTCTACTGTTAAAGTGAGGGCATTGATTAGAACAGAATGGGACCCTAAAACTTGGAATGGTGACATGTGGGAGGACACTGATGAAGCTGGGGACACTGAGTTTATCAAACTCTGATGAACCTTTTTGCCAGAAGGGAGAGTTTCCCCATTCCTAGTAGTGGCAACATCCCCTCCCTGGCCCATGCTGCCATCAGTCTTGCCACCTTTGTCTGAGGATATAAACCATGCACTGCCTAAGGCAACAGTGATGGCCTCCCCTGAAGCACTTGCCAGGAAAGATAATGTTGATTCTCTTCAGGAGCCACTCCTAACACCTCTGCTTTCTTCTAGACCTATAACGAAAGTCCCAGTGGGCCCCTAGAGGTGAGATTGAGAGTGTGACCCCTGAGGGGTATGATACATTCGAAAAGAACTGAGTTCTCTAATTTATATTAACAGCAATCTGAAGAACAGGCATAGGAATGGATATTAAGGGTATGGGATAATGGTGCAAGAAACATAAAGTTAGATCAGGCTGAATTTATTGATTTGGGCCCATTAAGTAGGGACTCTGCATTTAATGTTGCAGATGGAGGAATAAAAAAAAGTTCTTATAGTTTATTTGCTTGGTTAGCTGAAATATGGATTAAAAGATGGCCCACTGTGAGTGAGCTGAAAATGCCTGGTCTCTCTTGGTTTAATGTAGAGGAAGGGATGCAAGGGCTTAGGGAGACTGGGATGGTGGACTGGATTTGTCACTTTAGACCAGCTGGGAGGGTACAGAAGATATACCCTTGACCAATGCCTTGTGAAATAGATTTGTGAGGGCAGCACCTGCGTCTTTGAAGAGCCCTGTAATCGTTCTTCTCAGTATGTCAGATCTAATGGTGGGAACAGCAGTCACTCAACTAGAAAATTTAAATACAATGGGAATAATTGGATTCTCTGGTGGCAGGGGTCAGGTGGCGGCACTCAACCATCAAAGGCAAGGTGGGTGTAGCTATGTGATGGACAACAGAGGCAAAATGGAAATCAGAATAGTCTGACTCATTAGACCTCTGGCATTGGGTAATCATGGTGTTTCTATAAATAAAATTGAAAGGAAGCCTACTTCATTCCTACTTAAATTATACAAGCAGAAAACTTCTAGGCCAAATGGACAAAAGACAAATTTGAATTATAAAAACAGAGAATCACACCTCCTTAATAGATTTCCAGACTTGAGCCAGTTTACAGACCCAGAACAGTTTAAATGAAGGGGAGTTTGGGTCCCCTTGACAAAAGACCCCACTACATTACTGACAATTTATGCAGTGAATCTTTCTCTCATCCTTCCCCAAGGGGACTGTCAGCCTTTTACCAGAGTAACTGCACTGGGGAAAGGGAAATGATCAGATATTTCAGGGACTACTGGACACTGGCTCTGAGCTGACATTGATTCCAGCAGGCCTAAATCCTCATTGTGGTCTTCCAGTTAAAGTAGGGACTTATGGAGGTCAGGTAATTAATGGAGTTTTAGCTTATGTCCCACTTACAGTGGGTCCCCTGGGTCTCTGGACTCCTCCTGTGGTCATTTCCCAGTGCCAGAATGCAGGGGTGGGGATTTCCTCTACATCCCGTTCAACTTTCCAGTTTGGCCTGTGCAAGAGACAGATAGATCATGGAGTATGACAGTGGATTTTGGTAGCCTTAACCAAATGGTGACTCTGATTGCAGGTGCTGTGCCAGGTGTGGTTTCACTGCCTGAGCAAATTAACACATCTTCTCATACCTGGTATACAACCATTGACTTGGCAAATGCCTTTTTTTCCATTCCTGTTGATAAGGTCCACTAGAAGAAATTGGCCTTCAGCTGGCAAGACCATCAATATACCTTTACTGTCCTACCTCAGGGGTATATCAACTCTCCAGCTTTGTGTCATAATCTTATTCAGAGAGACCTTGATTGCTTTTCACTTCTGTAAGATATCACACTCATCCATTACATTGATTGCATTATCCTGATTGGATCCAGTGAGCAAGAAGTTGCAAACACACTGGACTTATTGGGGAGACATTTCCGTGCCAGAGGATGGGAAGTAAGTCTGACTAAAATTCAGGGACCTTATTAAAATGTTTTAGGGTCCAGTGCTGTGGGGCCTGTCAAGATATTCCTTCTAAGGTAAAGGATAAGTTGCTGCATTTTGCCCCTCCTACAACCAAGAAAGAGACACAACACCTATTGGGCCTATTTGAATTTTGGAGCCAACACATTTCTTATTTGGGTGTGTTACTCTGGCTTATTTATTGAGTGACCCGAAAGGCTTCCAGTTTTTAGTAGGGTCCAGAATAGAAGACTTTACATCAGGTCCAGGCCACTGTGCAAGCTGCTCTGCCACTTGGACCATATGAACCAGTATATCCAATGGTGCTTGAGGTGTCAGTGGCAGATGTGGAAGCTGTTTGGAGCCTTTTGCAGGCCCCCACAGGTAAATCACAGTTGAGGCCTCTCTAGGACTTTGGAGTAAGGCTCTGCCATTTTCTGCAGATAACTACTCTCCTTTTGAGAGACAGCTCTTGGCCTGTTACTGGGCTTTGGTGGAAACTGAACATGTGAATATGGGTCATCAAGTCACCATGTTACCTGAACTGCCTATCATGAACTGGGTGCTTTCTGACCCATCTAACCTAACGTGGGTCATGCACAGCAGCATTCCATTATCAAATGGAAGTAGTATATGTGATCAGACTTGAGCAGGTCCTAAAAGCACAAATAAGTCACATGAAGAAGTAGCTCAAGTGCCCATTGTCTCCACTCCTGCCTCCCTGCCTTGTCTCCCCCAATCTGCACTGATGGCTTCATGGGGAGTTTCCTATGATCAGTTGACAGAGGAAGGGAAGACTAGGGCCTGGTTCACAGATAGTTTGGCATGATATGCAGGCACCACCCAAAAGTGGACAGCTGCAGCACTACAGTCCCTTTCTAGGACATCCCTAAAAGACAGTGGTGAACAAAAATCTTTCCAGTGGGCAGAACTTCAAGCAGTGCACCTGGTTGTGCACTTTGCATGGAAGCGGACATGGTCAGATGCGTGATTATATACTGATTCATGGGACGTAGCCAATGATTTAGCTGGATGGTCAGGGATTTGGAAGAAACATAATTGGAAAATTGGTGACAAATCTGGGGAAGAGGTATGTGGATGAAACTCTCTGAGTGGTCAAAAACCATGAAGATACTTGTACGCCATGTGAGTGTTCACTAATGGGTGACCTCAGCAGATGAAGATTTTAATGATCAAGTGGATAGGATGGCCAGTTTTGTGGGCACCACTCAGCCTCTTTTCCCAGCCACCCTGTCATCATCCAATATGCCCATGAACAAAGTGGACATGTTGGCCAGGATGGTGGTTACACATGGGATCGGCAACATGGACTTCCACTCACCAAGGCTCACCTGGCTACAGCCACTGCTGAGTGCCCAATTTGCCAGCAGCAGAGACCAACACTAAGCCCTCAAAATGGCATCATTCCTCAGAATGATCAGCCAGCTACCTGGTGGCAGGTTGATTATATTGGACCTCTTCCATCATGGAAAGGGCAGAGATTTGTCTTCACTGAAATAAACACTTAACTCTGGATATGGGTTTGCCTATCCTGCATGCAGTGCTTTTGCCAAGACTACCATCCATGGACTCATGGAATGCCTTATCCACCATCATGGTATTGCACGCAGCATTACCTCTAACCAAGGCACTTACTTTACAGCTAAAGAATCTGGCAGTGGGTTTGTGCTCATGGAATTCACTGGTTTACCATGTTCCCCATCATCCTGAAACAGCTGTGTGATAGAACAGGGGAATGGCCTTTTGTAGCACAATTACAAAGCCAACTAGGTGCCAATACTTTGCAGGGCTGGGATAAAGTTCTCCAGAAGGCCGCGTATGCTCTGAATCAGTGTTCAATATATGTTACTGTTTCTCCTATTGCCAAGATTCACGGGGCCAGGAATCAAGGAGTGGAAGTGGAAGTGGCACCACTCAAGATTATCCCTAGTGATGTATGAGAAAAAATTTTTGCTCCCTGTTCCCATGACATTATGTTCTGCTGGACTAGAGTTCCTAGTTTCAGAGGGAGGAATGCTGCCACCAGGAGACACAACAATGATTTTATTAAACTGGAAGTTACAATTGCCACCTGGGCACTTTGGGCTCCTTCTACTTTTAAGTCACCAGGCCAAGAAGGGAGTTACAGTGTTGACTGGGATGATTGACCCAGACTCTCAAGATGAATTCAGTCCGTTACTCCACAACAGAGGTAAGGAATAATAGGTATGGAATACATATTCTTAGTATTACCATGCTCTGTGATTAAGCTCAATGGGAAACTACAACAGTCCAATCCAGGCAGGACTCCAAATGGCCAAGACCCCTCAGGAATGAAGGTTTGGGTCACTCCTCCAGGAAAATACCATGACCTACTGAGGTGCTTGCTGAAGGCAAAGAGAATACGGAATGGGTAGTAAAAGAAATAGTCATCAATACCAGCACGACCACAGGACCAGCTGCAGAAATGGGGACTGTAATTGTCATAAGTATTTCCTCCTCCTTTTGCTAAAAACATGTTTGTGCCTGCATACACTTGTACAAAAGAAAAAAAAACACCTTTACTTCCTTTTCCTTTACTATGTGACATAAGATTTATTGACTTCATATCAGCATTTAAGTATGTTAACTTTATGTAATAGTATTTGGGTTTAGTATTGGTGCATTTCCAGTTGTAGGAGGGATAGATGTATTATGTTAGGAGTAATTATGACCTTATTATTGTCTTTATTTGAATATTATATATGATCTCAGGACATGTGTATGGGTTCAAGCTGACACGGGGTGGACTTGTGATGGTTAATACTGAGTGTCAACTTGATAGGATTGAAAGATACAAAGTATTGATCCTGGATATGTCTATGAGGGTGTTGCCAAAAGAGGTTAACGTTTGAGTCAGTGGGCTGGGGGAGGCAGATTCACCCTTAATGTGGTGGACACAATCTAATCAGTTGCCAGCAAATATAAAGCAGGCAGAAAAGCATGAGAAAGAGAGACTGGCCTAGTCTTCGAAGCTACATCTTTCTCCTATGCTGGATGCTTCCTGCCCTCCAACACTGGACTCCAAGTTCTTCAGTTTTGGTACTCAGAATGGCTCTTTGATCCTCAGCTTGTAGACAGCCTATTGTGGGACCTTGTGATTGTGTAACAATACTTAATAATCTCACATATATACTTAATCATATATATATATATATCTCATATATACATATATATGAGATACATATACGTATATATGTGTGTGTATATATATGTGTATATATGTCTCCTATTAGCTCCATTTCTCTGGAGAACCCTGACTAATTTATACAGTTATCTTCTCCTAGATTTGGGATTTTTATTCTCTTGGTTCTCTAGTTGTTTTAGTTGTAATGTTAGGTTGTTAATTTGATTTTTCTAACTTTTTGATATGGGCATTGAGTGCTATAAATTTCCCTTTTAACACTGCCTTAGCTGTGTCTCATAGATTCTGGTATGTTGTATCTTTGTTCTCATTAGTTTAAAAAAACTTACTGATTTCTTCCTTAATTTCATTATTCACCCAAAAGTCATTTGGGAGCAGGTTATTCTATTTCGACGTAATTATATGGTCTTGGTTTCTAACTTCATTGCACTGTGGTCCAAGAGAATTTTTTTTATGATTTCAGTTCTTTTGCATTTGTGAGGGACTGTTTTATTTCCAATTCTGTGATCAATTTTAGGTCACATCTAAAATTGATGTGGCAATGAGAAGGATATATATTCTCTTTTTGTTTGTGTGTATGTATGGAGAGCTCTGTATCTATCAGGTTCATTTGATCCAGTGCTGAGTTCAGGTCCTGACTATCTTTCTTAATTTTCTGTCTCAATGATCTGTCTAATATTGCCAGTGGGGTGATGAAGTCTCCCATTGTGATTGTGGGAGGCTAGGTCTCTTTGAGAATCTAAAAATGTGCTTTATGAATCTGGGTGCTCATGTGTTGCATATGTATATATTTAGGATAGTTAGATCTTCTTATTGATTTGAACCCTTTACCATTATGTAATACCCTTCTTTGAATTTTTTAATATTTGTTGCTTTAAAGCTGTTTTGTCAGACACTAGGATTGAAACTCCTGCTTTTTTCAGTTTTCCATTTGTTTGGTAGATTTTTTTCCATTGTTTTATTTTGAGCCTCTGTTTGTCATTGCATGTGGAATGAGTCTCTTGAAGACAACACACCAATGGATCTTGATTCTTTACCCATCTTGCCACTCTGTGTCTTTTAATTGGGACATTTAGCCAATTTGCATTCAAGGTTATTATTGATAAGTAGGGATTTGATTCTGTCATCATGATGTTAGCTGGTTATTTTATAGACTTAGTTATGTGGTTACTTTATAGTGTCACTGGTCTGTGTACTTCAGTGTGCTTTTGTAGTGGCTGGTAATGGTCTTTCCTTTCCATGTTTAGTGTTTCTTTCAGGAACTCTTGTAAGGCAGGTCTGGCGGTAACAAATTCTCTCAGAATTTGCTTGTATGATCTTATTTCTCCTTCACTTATGAAGCTTAATTTGGCTGGATATAAAATTCTGGGTTGGAATGTATTTTCTTCAAGGATGTTGAATATTGACCCCCAATCTCCTCTGATTTTTAGGGTTTTAGCTGAGAGGTCCACTGTTAGTCTGATGGGCTTTCCGTTTAGGTGACCTGGCCTTTCTCTCTAGTTGCCCTTAATATTTCTTTTTTCATTTTGACCTTAGAGAATTTGATGATTATGTGTTTTGGAGATGATCTTCTTGTGGAGTATCTTGCTGGATTTTTCATTTCTTGAGTTTGAATGTTGGCCTCCCTAGCTAGGTTGGGAATGCTGTCATGGATCATATCCAGAACTATGTTTTCCAAGTTGGTTCCATTCTTCCCATCTCTTTCAAGTACACCAATCAGTCATAGATTTGGTTTCTTTATAAAACCCCGTATTTCTCAGAGCGCTTGTTCACTACTTTTCTTTCTTTTTTCTCTGTTCTTGTCTGCCTATCTTCTTTCAGAAGGCCAGTCTTCAACTTCCAAGATTTTTTCCTTTGCTTGGTCTATTCCGCTTCTTGTGCTTTTGATTGCACTGTGAAATTCTTGCAGTGTGTTATTCAGCTGTGTCAGGGTGGTTACGTTCTTCTCTGTACTGGTTATTTTGTCTGTCATCTCCCTCAATGTTTTATAATGATTTTTAGCTTCCTTGCATTGAGTTACAATGTACTCCTGTAGCTCAATGAACTTTGCTCCTATTCATGTTCTGAATTCTGCTTCTTTTATTTCAGCCATTTCAGCCTTGGTCTGGTTCTGGAGACGTGATGCAGTAATTTGGAGGAAAGAAGACATTCTGGCTTTTTGAGTTTTCAACATTGTTGCACTGATTCCTTCTCATCTCTGTGAGCTTATCTATCTTCAATATTTGAGGTTGTTGACATTTGGATGGGTTCTTTTTTCTTTTATCCTTTTTGATGACCTTGAGGATTTGATTATGGTATAAGATAGATTCAGCTGACTGGCTTTGTTTCTGGGAGATTTTAGAAGACCAACACTCAGCTCCCAACTTGTGGACTTGTGCTCCAACTCTGAAGGATTTGTATTGGACCCCAAATTTGTTCTCTGGCTCCTTAAGTCTTGGAGTCCACTGTGCTGGGGGGTGGCGGGTAAGGTACAGCAGCTGCAGCAGGGTGCTAGTGGATGCAAGGGTGCCTGATTGCCTGGGTGCATTTACTACAGTGGCAGAAGCAAAGTAGCCAATGGGGTGCAAGGATGGGGGGAAAAACGGAGGCCCCTGCTGGAGGCTGTGTGTACTGTTGCACTGAAGCTGGTGTTGGCTTGGAGCAGGGTGCTGCAATGGTACTGGTCTCAGTGCCTTCTCTGTGTCTCACAAGCAGGAGTGATTGCTCAGGTTGTGGGAGGATCCCCTGTTCTCTGTGCAGAGTTAGTGCAAGATAGGGTACTCATTGAGGGTGGCGCTTTCTGGCTCTGTGCCCACCAGCCCCATCTGATGTGAGAGACTGCCCTGCAAAGCTCTAGTCTGACAGTTCCCCTAGGGCTAAAGTCTCTTACTGGGAGCAAGTGAAACTTGAAGGGATAGCCATTCCTAGCCATGTTCTGCTACAGACACTCCCATACCAAACCTTCTGGGCTCCACCCATTTAAAATGGGTGGTGGTTTGCTGCTCCACTACTTTGTTTGTCTCCTGCGGGCTCTACCCCAGAGAGATGTGGGTCATCAATCATTCAGCGTAATCAGCCCAGGTTGAAGGATATGTGCTGTGCCCAAGGCAGGAGCTTCCTGTCTGGTGAGCAGCAATTGGAGTTGTGTGGGACCTATTAGGGGTGGACTGGTCACATCTTCTCGGGTCAACCGCAGCTTGTTGGAGGTGTGGATAAGGCACTTAGGATCTTCGCTCCTTTGTTACCAAGGACAGTTACAGTGTAGAGGCAGTAGCAGAAAGGTTTTCAGTTGCCCCTGGAGGCTCTGTCCAGGGAGTTGCCAACTTGTTACTGGCATCATAGCTCTGGCAGTGGGTGGCTAGAGGCCCAGGCCTGGAGTATCTGCCTTGTGAGGAGATATTAGAACAGGCACCCAAATTACATTCTGGATGCTTTTCCATAGGGCTGCTGTGGTATGCTGGGGGTCTGCTCCAGTTCCTAGTTGCCTTGGATTCCAGTACCTGGAGGTATCACCAGTGAAGGCTACAAAATAGCAAAGATGGCAGCCTGCCCCTTCCTCTGGGAGCTCCATCCCAGGGAGGTTTCAAAGCTCTGTTGGCAGGAGAACAATGGCAGGGCTGGCTGGAGACCCTGGTTGGAAGGTCCTGCCCATGGAGGAGTAATGAGATCAGAGACCCACTTAAAGAAGCAGTCTGGCCATATTGCCATAGAGTAACTGTGCTGTGCTGGGTGATCCCTTTCATCCTTGGTTGGCTTGGACTCTCCAAAACCTGAAGGCTGGAACAGCTAAGTCACTGAAACAGCAAAGATGGTGGCCCACCCCTCTCCCTGGGAGCTCTAATTTTTAAAAGATAAAGGGGTGATGTAGGTTTTATAGATGATTTCATTATATCTCCTCAGGGAGGTATAATGATGCTACCAGTGACTGGCTAGAATTCAGAGCCAGTGGGTCTTATCCTGTGAGGTGCTGTGGAAGTGTAGTCTGCAGGCTATTGCTGCTCAACCTCCTGGTTTCAGCCTCTTTTCTAGGGGTGTGTACAGGACGTCTAACTTCCTCCCCTTTTGCTGTAGTTGCAGTTGCTTTTTCCGGGAAGCCTGGAAAGCCTGAGTGGCTGCTCTGCTGAGACTTCACATAGCTCTGTGTGTCAGATTGAAGGCCCTGGGGTGGATTATGAGGCGATCTCCTGACCTAAGGGTTACAAAGATTCATGTGAGAAGCATGGGTTCCCAGGGTTACACATTTACTCACTGCTTTCCTAGGTGGGGGAGGTTCCCTTGGCTCTGTGTTGCTCCTGGGTGGGCCATTGTCCCGCCCTGTTTTTCTTCATTTCCCATGGGTTGAGTTGTTTCCTTGGTTAGTCTCAGTGCGTGTACCTGAACGTTTTAGTTGAAAGTGTTGTATTTACCTGCTCCATCTGTTTCTCTCCATGAAAGCCACACACATACTAGCTGCTTCTAGTTGGCCATCTTGGTCACCCCCCAACCTTTTCTTCCTTATGGAAAGCCAGAAATCCCATCCCTCTGACCACTGTTTTCGCCGTGACATCTTCTTCTCTGATTCTGACTCTCATCTTCCTCTTATAAAGAAACTTGTGATTTCACTGGGTCTACATGACCAATATAGGATAATATCCCCATCCCAAGATCCTTAACTTAATCCTATCTGCAAAGTCCTTTTGCCCTGCAAGGCAAATATGTTCACAAGTTCTAGGAATTAGACAATGTGCAACTATAGGGGATAACTATTCTGCTTATCATGATGATAAATCAACCGGAGGGGTTAGAATTAATACCAAGACATTGTGTGGTCTTGAAAGCTAAATTAAGAACATGCTTAAAAAAAAAGGAGAGATGTAGAGCCATGCCAAATGCCTACTGATAGGTTAAGCAATATGTGAGCTGAAAAATGAAATAAGTATTAGAATTCTTTGAACAATTGGAATAGAAGTTTGTGAGCAAAAGTTTAGAAGCTGGATTTAAGTGTAGAGGGAGAAACTTAGGCAACTATTTTGAACAAATTTTTCAAAGAATTTTCCCCCAAGGTGGAAAATAAAAATGAGTAACAGATAAGAGAATGGCAGTCATTTAACATTTAACTATTAATAGGAGAAATAACAAGTATAAACTACATGTATATACAGCAGTATAACAATATTTGGTGATATTAGGGATTTAGATAACCTTGCATGAAGCAGAAGAGGGAGTATAATTGCTACAGTCAAAGTTACTGGGTGGACAAATAGCAGTAAGATTTAGTTCAAAGTAGAAAGACCTTGCAAATGAAAAAAGCATCCCAGCAATAATGAGAGGGGGAAAAAGGTAGGTAGATATGTAAATGTGGGGTTGATATTTTAAATGTTTGCATTATTCTCAATGAGTAATGTTAGAATGAAAATGAACCAGAAGGCATTAGGATTTACAGGAAAAATGAGAAGGTGTGAAATAATTATCCAGAAGACTGAGCAACTGGCATAGTAAAAAGATGGCATGATTCTGTGCAGCTCTACAGGCACACTTGATGTTTTATGTCATAAATTTTTCATGATACAATGCATGGAATGTGTGTATGTTTCGAGCTCTCTTCAATTACACAAGTACAAATCAGAATACGCAAGAGGTTAAATTTTAAAAGTTCCAAGTTAAAGACATTAAATGAAAATGGGAAAAAGAAACTTAAGATAAAAGAGATTTCTTTGATTGGATGATGACACTTACCTAGGTTAAGGAGAAAAGAGAAGATATTATGGGATTGAGAGTTAATGAAAATTTGATAATGTACATGGATTGCTGATGCTGCTGGTGTTCTAGAGGGCATGACATGGATATATAAGATGCATTAGAGAGTGGGATTCTTGAAACTGAGATTATGATGAGGTTGCAGTTGTTGGTAATAACTGCATCTAGGGTATGTGTTGGGAATGATTGTCTCAGTAAAGTCCACATAAATGGGGATGAAGATGTCAAGAATTTGAGAAGTCAACCATAGTTCTATGATCTGCACAAATAGAGAAGTAACCCAAAAATATGACAGGACTGTTGGAGATAGTAATAAAAAAAATCAGGAACTAATTTTTAAAAGACAAAGGGGTGTTGTAGGTTTTATAGATGATTTCAACAAGTAAAGAGTCATAGAAAATCTTTACAATGCTAGAGCTTTTCGGGAGTAAGAAAATGAAAGTGATTGGAAGAGTCAACACTCAGAAGGGTACCCATTCTATTTTATTCTATTTTCAGGGTATATGATAGACAAAACATTCACTATTTGAGTAGACTGCAGAAATAGTATCTTCAAAGAAAGATTAATTTTCTGTTAGACCAAGAAGAAGGGAACATTTTGAGGAGGTGTTGGAACTCTAGGTGGCTATGCTGATTTGTGCCTGTGAGTTCTATAGGTATAGAAGAAAGTTTTAGGAGTAGGGGATAATTGGGAGATGGGATAAAAATTGGGATGTATAGGCTGGGCACAGTGGCTCACACCTGTAATCCCAGCACTTTGGGAGGCTGAGGCAGGCGGATCATGAGGTCAGAAGATCAAGACCATCCTGGCTAACACGGTGAAACCCCGTCTCTACTAAAAAATACAAAAAATTAGCTGGGCATGGTGGCAGGCGCCTGTAGTCCCAGCTACTCAGGAGGCTGAGCTTGCAGTGAGCTGAGATCATGCCACTGCACTGCAGCCTGGGTGAAAGAGTGAGACTCCATCTCAAAAAAGAAAAAAAAGAAGAAGAAGAAAAAAAGGATGTATAAATTTTTTCCTGATACAGCAAATATTGATTCTTGTAGTATGAGGTGAAAAGACACATGAAGAATAGAAGTGCCCCCTGTATGTATGGAGAAGAAATAATGCTACATTTCCTGCCAGAAAAATGTAGAATTCTGAGACGACTTCTTCATCACTACTGCCAGTGTGGAAACTGGGGGAAAGAGGGCTTGTATCCCTGGCTTGCCGGTGTTTGCCCCAGTCTGCTCCCCTTCTTTTTTTTGTGGCTAAGTCTTAAATTTTGTCAGTGTAGGGCTAGAGAAGAAGCAGTAGGAGTAGCTCATGGGCTTTCTCTTAGCTCTTTTGTTGTGGACTCGTTCTTTTCTGATTTTGTTCATTAAGAACTTTTAAACTGGATTATATTGTTGTTGCTACTATTCCCTGATGTAAAAAATTTTAAAAAGATGCTGCTTCAATTTTGTTTCCAGTTGTTTCCTTAGCAAGAATCAGCCTGCAATAGTGAAAAATCAGCCTGGTGTGGGGCACATGCTTGTCATCCCAGGACTCAGCTATTTAAGAGACTGAAGTGAGAGGATCTCCTGAGTCCTGGAGTTTGTGACCAGCCTGTACAAAATATCAAGACTCCACCTATATAAAAAAAAAAGCATAAACTGAGATCAAGAAAATTGCAAGGTTTGACTATGGCCACACCATTATGGGTTGTATATGAGCAGTTTATAAAAGTCCCTTTTTGCTTCTTGGTATTTATTTCAACTCTCTACATTTCAGCTTCCTGATTTGTAAATGGAGATAATAGTGTCAAATTAATACGGCTATTGTGGGAATTAAATGAGAGATGCTTAGCACAATATTCTGGTTAGACAAAGCACTCAAATATAGACATGATTACTATTAACATGAACATCAAATAGCACCCTAGTGAAAGAGTAATTGCTTAATCTCAGTTAACAAGTAATAGGTCACGAGTTTTTGAAAAGTGTGTCTCTGGAAAGCACACATATCTTTGCTATAATATTCTTTTGTCCTTAATGTGTCTATTATTCCCAAAATAATATATAACTCTGGCTTCCATAGGAAACTATCTATAGATGGGTTCCCTAATTGGTTATGTACAATTTAAAATAATTTAAGAATTGCACCTAAATTCACAGTGTGTTTTAGTAATGACTTTTACAAAAAGATATAATATCATAACACTGATCCAGCTGTCCATTGCATTTTACCCATTATCTCTGTGAAAACTGCCTTCCTGAAGATTTAATTAGCACCCTAAGACATGGCAGATGACAATCAGATTTATTCCATTCAGGCTAACTTAATTTCAGATCTGTATAAACCTCAGAGTGATATAAAGGGGAGAAATTTCTACTTAAAAAGAAAACATTAATATTGTAAATATTCACTGTAATAGAGTAGACATGTTGAATATTTTCATGGCATCCATTGTTCTTCTCATTTTAATGACATTCTATTGCTTTAGGAAGGCATTACTTCTTAGAAGTGTTACAGATATGAGTTGTGTATGATATACCTATACCTCATGTCGAGCTTCAGACTGAGCCCTGATTGATATAAGCAAATAAATACCCACTTTTGCAGAAACTGGGGCTGATGATACAGCACTAAGCCAATAAAATTATGGAATTCCATATAGGTATTTGTTTAGTGTTTGTACAAGTGGTGCAACCTTAAGGACTTTTGATTGGTGATGCTGACAGAAGTGTTTAGGAGTATAAACAAAGAAACATTAACCTTGCTGCCACTGACCATCAAGTTACAATAATGACCAAAACCAGGTTTCAGATGCAAACTTCAGATGAAAACTGTGTGAAGGAGAAGAGACCAGAAACATAGAGGAATGGACCTGCGACCCCAGTATTACTTAACCTGGTACCCCTAATACCCCTCCATTTCTATATTTTCAGTTACAAAAATATTTGATTATTTACCATTTTGAGTTCAGTTTTCTGTTACAACTGAAAGTATCCTGAATAATACATTTCTTTTAACTTGTCTACTCTTTGAAATGTAGGTTATTACTTTAACTTCATGATGAGATGTTTAATAAAATTATAGCGGCCTTGGATATAATAGAATCCAGAGGTTTATCCTATATTTTAATGTCACATATATCATTGCTAGCAACTGAAGCATAACATTTTAGTATCTAGCCAGAAGAACAAAACCCACACGAGGTAACTAAACAGAAGAAATTTAATACAGAAAATAAATTATGAAACTGTTAGGGTTGTAAGAGCAATCAGGAGGTATGCAATAACTCAGATTAGCAAAGCAAGAAGTTGTTCTCAATCCCAGGGCTGGAGTGGCCAGGGGGAGGAGGCCATGCTACCATTGCCTAGGAGCCAGGGCTATGTCGAAGAAACTGCAGCCATAGTAAATCCTATTTGCAGGAGCTCAACAATTAAAGTAGCCTCTGCTAGATACTTGCTAAAAGTGGGGATTGGGAGAAGGCAAGAACTATTTGCACTTCTCTCTTATTCTCACACTTCAATCTCCTGCCAGTAGCTTCCGTTGGTGAAAACAGTTGGCATAGTTACCTGTGGGGGCAGAGAAAAGCCAAATAAACCTTTCTAGAGTTAGTCATCTGCCAGAAAGAGCAGAGCATGAATCCGTAATACACAAGTCCCAAATTTGAGTGGTTTGACAAATGTGAAGTTTATCACTCAGTGGAGGCTAATCATGGGTTTTAATTCAGCAGAGGCACAGGGTTGCTCCATCTTATGACACCACCTTCTAAGTCTTTATAGTATTATTTCATTAATTGTCAGAAAGAAGGGAAAAAAAAGTTGGAAGGTCATGCATTGGAGGTTTTATGTGCCAGACCTGGGTGTTTGGTGTATTACTTTCCCAAGTGGCACTGGAGTGACTGGGACCTGCATGCACCTGCCTCCAATGAATGGGAAACACAATGTTGCTGTGTGCCCATCAGAAAGGTGAGCAGGATCGATGAGCACACACTCGTCTCCGGCACAGATATCTCATACGGGGTTTAAGATATCACAGAGCAAACCTTTCCATTTTGGCAGGCAATAATAATTATAAAGTTCTTTCTATGGAGGCAAAATGTACTCTATAATTTTTTTTTTTTTTTTTTTTT